>NW_013674033.1:12357-29462 GCF_000517525.1 Limulus polyphemus
CGTGTTATATATACCAGACTACCCTCAATCTAGTAGTCTCCCGATAATTGATGAAGGTTCGAGAAGGACGTGGCGTGATACTAGTCACGTGACCTCGCTGACGCAACAATATATTCTTATTTAATTACAAACAAAAGTCGCGTAAATGCTACAAAGTTAACAAAACAACAACAACGTTGATTTGCTTTTCGATGAAAGCTCGAGAAAGTAAGATTAAACATATTATATATATATAAAGTCAATGTAGATAGAAAAACAAACTACGTTCAAATAACATGAATTAAACTACAGAGTACAAGGCTGGATCACAACGTGGAGAATATAATATAATACAAGTTTAATATAACAGCAAATGTACAACGTTGCGACAAGGTTTTGTCAAACCTTATATTAAAGTTTTTCTTCATTACCCATTCAAGACGTCTCCAACCATTATTAGTCTCAAAGTGGGTTCCTCGTCATCGAATAAGATTTTACCTTTCTCGTCTACTTCATAGTAAATAAAAATATGGTTGAGAGAGCCCACTAGTAAAGGTTGAAGTTAAATATATTTATATACACTGTCTTGTTTTTAAATGAACAACTTCAAAATTTTCATGTTAGGCTTAGCTACCATAAACGGCAGTGCCATTTTATGAAAGCAAAACAAGTAACTTAAAAAACCGTAAGCAAAGTAGGAAAAAATATGATTGGTAATAAAATGAGAAATCTATTCGTTGCTACCTGTCATTAGCTTTGAACTTCTCTTTTTTTATCTACACTTAAGTTTATTTAGTAGTAACTGAATTATCCGTTCCCTGCACAGGTGTCCAAATTACTTGAAATAGGTATTTAAAAACACAATAACATTTCTTCATACCACCAATATCACTGATTTCTTGAGACTCATAATTGAATTGAGAATCATAGTGATGAGCTACCAAATGTAATCCTTGCCTTCTTCTCTCTCTTTCCCTGCTATTTATTTCCCCTTCAGTTTCTCTCAAACATCTTGCTATAGCTGGCTTCCTCATTCCTCATACAAATACACATAAAGGAAGCAACTTTTCATGTCCTAAGATAACCTTTCAATAGTCATGAATTTACATAACTTCCGTCCAGGGGACAGGTATTTCAGCTGGTGTATAAATAAAATACTGTCTTAATTGAATTTGTATAGTTCCTTTAAAGTAATTATTTTTTAAATAATGTTTGATGATTTATGGTTGCGATAAAAAAAACACACTTAAAGTTAACATTAGATAACCAAATTATACGTACATCTTCGAGTTTAACCAGTTTTAATTAGCTCAACTGTGTGTGTTTAGTTTTCACCCGAACGACACCAGAAACACACAATGAGCTAAACGGTCGGGTCTGAAACCGACATGGTGCAGGTAAACCGATATGGTGCAGTTGTAGTCGTTCACAATTTTGAATTCACAACAGAGAGAAGCATCTGCTGTCTGAAGCAGGCTCTCTTAATCTAATAAGATTGACTGTCACTGTTATAACGCATCGCTGAAAGTGAGAAACATGTTTGGTAGTACTACGTCTTATAACCGACACGCTAACATTAATGATTACTTTCTGTCTTTTGCAGACACTAGCGTGTGTGTGTGTGTGTGTGTTGGAGATAGAGCCTTACTGTGTTTTTTCCCCATATTATGAGTATTGATTTATTATGCATATTTCCATTTAAGAGTGCTTAAAGGTTGTTTTTACGTATTTTTCTTCCTTTTTCATTATTATGAATGCATAATTTACCCTTACTCATCTGCACCCGATGTGCACGAGTAAAAGGAGGTTAAATTTGTATTTTATTAATAAAGGGTTAACTTTTTGCTGTCACTTTTGAGTGAAGGTTTTTTTTCCTATAAACTTAAATGACAAACACTTTCACTGGTTTATTTCTCGAAATGGGGTTTTGTTGCTTTCTTTTGATTCGTTAGTTAAAGGGTTTTATTTTAGCAATGCACTTTTCTATGTTAATTCATTTTTTGTTTTTTATGCGATTTCTAGGTACTGTGTTAGAGTATTAGACATTCTTTTTCTAAACATTTCAAATGTTCTATATTTAAGGGGTTTCTTATTGTGGTTGTATTATTTAGTTTGTCATATTACCCTCTTCTAAAGGAAAGAGGCGGGTAGGTGATCACTGTTTGTTTTTTATTTATATAAATATAATAGTACTGTCTGTTGTATGTCCATGTAACTACTTCTATATAAATATAATAGTGCTGTCTGTTTGGACATACTACAATATAGAAGTAGTAAATATAATAGTACTGTCTGTTGTATGTCCATGTAACTACTCTATATATAAATATAACAGTACTGTCTGTTGTATGTTCATGTAACTACTTCTATATAAATATATACTAGTACTGTCTGTTGTATGTCCATGTAACTACTTCTATATATAAATATAACAGTACTGTCTGTTGTATGTTCATCTAACTACTTCGCAGGGTGTGGCTGGATCTTCACCAAAATTGGTGTGAAGGTTTCTTAGGTTCATACGGGGGTACATAGAAATATTCAGTTTTGGATTTTACGTTTTTGCGTTTTCGCGTTTTTACCACTACTTCGCCACCTGGTGATGGATCTTCACCAAATTTTGCATGAAGGTTTGTTGGATCTATGGGGAGATACATGTCAATTTTCAGTTTTGCGTTTTGTACAATTACATATAAGGGGAAGCAGTTTTACATGCGTTAAGATAACCTTTCATTAATCATGAATTTACATAACTTCCGTTCAGGGGACGGGTACTCCAGCTATAATAAAATACTTTTCGATAAGGTAATCCAACTAATGACATTTTTCACGGGTAAGTCCTAGTAAATTAAGGCAGACTCACGTACCTTGACCTTAGGATTTAACGGGAGGTCATGTACTTCTGTCACTATTCAAGTATGGACATACTACCCTGGTGTCATTAGAAGTTAGCATAATAAATAAATAACTTGATGTTAATAAAAATCCTGAATCTGCTTCTAGTGGACAATGACTTAGTAAAATATATACTTCAACTTGTTCACACCGAAACATTTGATGATACAAATATTGTTTTAATCATTACTGACTGTGTCTGTTGTATCCCAGCCGGCCCGAAGAGATCTGGTATTAACGAAAGACCTCGTCGGCCCTGGTTATAGCAGATATAGTGTGGATGACGTAACAATATATTGTTATTTACTTTCAATCATAAGTTCTTAGAATTATCAACGTAGTTTTCTTACGTTGACGTCGTCGTTGCTGGACTAGCCTGCTGTTCGTCAGTTCCAAATTACAACAAATATTCGGTGTTCAAAATATTCAAGAAAAGTTTTAATAGTCTTAAACATGTGACTTAAATAAAAATCGATCATAATTACGATCCACTTATTAAGAATAAAAAAAACAACAACGTGTTTTTTGTATAGTGAAAGCCTTATTATATATATATTTTAGCCGACACAGTTACCATCGTTTATATAGCGCCTAAGCTACTAATATGTCTGTCTTATGCCAGCCAGCATGGTCTCTAATGTTGGACGAAAGGCTTCGTCAGCACTGGATGTAGTAGTGTGGTTAACACATTGTTATTCATTCTTCTACACTTTCAATCATAAGTTCTTATAACTACCAGAACGACTTGGCTGTTATGACTATTTTCAAAGGGAGGGGTAAAGTAAAAATGGTAGAACATGTTTTAATTTTGGAAAATGGGCTATCTGTACTGTGCCCGCCACGAGTATCGAAACCCGGTTTTTAGCGGTCTGAGCCCTTACCGCTGAGTCACTGAGAGGCAAAAAAATACAAGCTATAAAATTAACAGAAAATGGTATAAATGTTGTTACTATGGTGATAACATATGGACTTTATTAAGTGCCCGGATTTAAACATGTGAAAATAGCATCAGTTTCCGTTTATCCTGGCATTCTGTCTAGGTTCCCACGCCTGGAAACCATCTACTTTTAATTTTATCTCGGACTAATTTCTCACGATTGCTATTTCTTTCACACCAGGAGGTGTGTTTTTTTTACTTCGTTATCACAACCTTGTGAACTCTTTCTTGTGTAATATCTTATAAAGAAAACAAATATTTTTTAGATATTATAAAGCAGAAATGTACGGTATAGTTATGTTTATAAAAAGAACATATATATATATCAATATCTATTTAATGCCATCTGTTAAATTTCTCAAGAGCAAAAAAAAAAAAAAAACTCTTTCCAGCAATAATTTTTTCGACGTCCTATTTGACATAAAATAGCCCCAGGTTAACGTGTTCAAAATGCAAGTCTTTGAAACAGCTGGAATATTTATACACGTAAGTGAAGTTAGACACTGGTTATTCGAACAAGGTCTTAAAGACATCAAACGTGACGTGTTACAGTTTGGATGCAAATCGCCAGGCTTCACCAACATTCTTTTAATTTCAATCTCTTGACTATTTATATCCCAAAAGTTGCGTTTTGGAGCTCATGGTTCCATATATTTTCACGAATATTAAGGTGTACTTGGAAAGTGTCTCGAAATTGTCTCTGAGCCCATACCGCTGAGTCACTGAGAGGCAAAAATATTTTCATGAATATTAAGGTGTACTTGGAAAGTGTCTCGAAATTGTCTCTGAGCCCTTACCGTTGAGTTACTGAGAGCAAAAACTTTTTCACGAATATTAAGGTGTACTTGGAAAGTGTCTCGAAATTGTCTCTGAGCCCTTACCGCTGAGTCAGTGAGAGGCAAAAATATTTTCACGAATATTAAGGTGTACTTGGAAAGTGTTTATTTGTTTGTTTGTAATTAAGCACAAAGCTACACAATGGGCTATCTGCGCTCTGCCCACCACGGGTATCGAAACCCGGATTCTAGCGTTGTAAGTCCGCAGACATACCGCTGTGCCACTGGGGGACACTTGGAAAGTGTCTCGAAATTATTTCAAACCGTATCCAGTACACTAATCTTTCTCTGTAATATCCCGCCTTCACCCGTATCACCACATACTCAGTCTTTACGTTATGAAAGTTGTCCGCCCGAGATGTGGGTGTTGGATATTAAGACTGAAACTGTTGAAGCTAGAAATTACGGTCATTATGTATTCACGAAATACTTATCTTTTTACGGTTGTTTATTGTAAGAACTTACGAAATGTTTGAAAATTGGACGTCGCCAGAAGGTTAAATGCTTTTGTAAACGCGCACGCAGTTACATTTTCCGGTATACATTTATGAATCATTGAAAACCGGTGTGTTGTTCTCGTCCTGTTTTTGGTTTAATTAGCCTAAATGCAATAACTAGTAATTTTAAGCCATCTTACTGCGTACGTTTCTGAATAATGGCTCACTGACATGCGAAAATAAAACAATGTTAAATGCATGCGAAGAAACCAAATCGCGTTTTCACGCGAATAAAATTGGACGTCGCCATGATTTAGTTGAACGTTTGGAAGAGCAAACCACGCAAAGTGCTGATGGATTTTTGCTTTTACTAATCTAAATCTGTTGCGATTAGCACGGTGTATTTTATTTTATGAGAACAATTTACGTTTCACGTTGCTTATAAATTACCCGTCAGAAAAAAAAAAGGTAACAGCCACAAATTGTACAAGAATAAACTTGTCGATAGTCCTGTTAATACAATTCATCACAGTAACTTCGGAAGATTATCGTACTTTTTTCTATGGTGTACGTATAATTCTGAAGAGGAAATGGTTATCGGTACTGAGTATTAATCGTGCTTGTTACCTAGATATGAAGCCGCTAATGTGGTGAGGAACAAGGCGGATAAACAACAACAACAGCAACATAAATCAAGCTTGTTTTTTGTTAACATTATTGAGGATTTTTACATTACAGTATTGCCTGTTGATGAGGCTATGCATTAGTAGCATAAACTGGCTTGTTATGACGTGATTAAGGTTAGCAACAGTAATTCAAAATATTCAGACTGTACGGTCTTTATGCCGTTGTCCACTGAAGAGTTTGTCCATTAGTGAAACCAAATTAACGCCGTTAGGTGTCGTGAAATACTTTTCTTTAAATGTAATCTTGCATAAGCATAAGACAAAGAAACGTAGTCACACCATTAGAATTATGTCTTAAACATTATAACATCAGAATAAAGCTATTAAACACATGGCAATGAAACATGGTCAGGTCAACAGAGTTGCGCCTTAAACGTTACCATGGTAGAATCGAACTATTAAAAACAAAGACGTCGCTAGGTAATTAAAAGATTCGGGGCTCTGGGCCCATAGCCTACCCCCACCCCCTCCGAGATCTATTCTGATTTTTCAAGACACCAACTGGAGATTCTGGGGTACTCTAAAGTACATTTGGGGCACGGGCTCGAGTGATAGTGCCTAGCGTTTTGTTTGTTTTTTGAATTTCGCGCAAAGCTACACGAGGGCTATCTGATCTAGCCGTCCCTAATTTATCAGTGTAAGACTAGAGGGAAGGCAGCTAGTCATCACCACCCACCGCCAACTCTTGGGCTACTCTTTTACCAACGAATAGTGGGATTCACCGTCACATTATAACGCCCCCACGGCTGAAAGGGCTAGCATGTTTTGGTGGGACGGGGATTCGAACCCGCGACCCGCAGATTGCGAGTCGAGTGCCATAACCAACCTGGCCATGCCGGGCCCTATGCCTAGTGACCTCACTGATTAAAAACAAGACAAGGAAATATATTCAGATCATCGGAGTTGAGTGTTAAACCTAAATATATCAGAATGCAAGTTACTGAAATCAGCTCTAACAAAACGCACACTAAGATTCCAATAAACTGGTCTAGGTTCATTAATAAAACAAATTATGCACAGATAAACATTTTATCATCAACTTTTCAGTTTGTTCTTTTTATTGTACGACAAAGAGCGCTTTATTTCACGTAAATATGGTCTAATCTGTCTTGAATATTACACTTTGACTGCACTAGGATTTTATATCTATTCACCAAGCTCTTCAAACGCTATAGTTATTATTAATAGCAGTCGTTTCAGTTACGAGACTCCACCTAGTGAAAACTATGTAGCGTGGAAGCTCCACCTATCGGCAACTATGTAGCTTGCTCTCTTTAGCTAGTATGGAATATGGATATTGAACATTAACTGAGATCACGTATGGGTCTCCTTAAGAATTAGATTAAGAATGTATCAGCTTAGGCCACGAAAACAAAACCAAAACCGACGTCGCGAAGTTACTCTTTATCACTGTGATAAAACATTTCTTTTCTCAAGTGAACCCTCGTTATAGTTATTAACTGTGAAAAAAAAAGGGGATCGAACCATTATTTATGCAAATTGTGGTCATTTGAAAAATGAAGATAAGAATAAATATGAGGTAAACAGCTGGTTTGGGATTTACTTTGTTGTTTTTGTTTTACATTTAAACTATAGTTCTTTGCTCACGCTCTGTAACAATTCTGTTCTGAGCATACCTGTGATTATGACGTCACCGTCGCTGACTAGAGAAGATGTGGCTAGTAAATGAAAGGAGGTTAAACAGTGCATTTGTTTCACTCACTTTGGCCAGTTAATGCTCCCCTTTTGGTTTCTCCTTTTTCGATGATGGTCAGTCTTTATTGGCTGGAGCTCTTACGTCTTCCCGGCAGCTGCTCTTACTCTATACCATTTTCTGTCACAGCAGTTTCACGATCTCAAGTTTATTATTGTTGCTGGCGTTATAAGGGTATAATCTTTCTAGACCAGTTTTAGGGATGTATTTTATAAATCACAGCTGTCAGGTTTTTAGACTTTTTTTTTTTTTTTTAAAGACTCGGTGTAACATTTTTCGTATTCATAAAAGAGTCTGGTGCTGTTCTTTAGCGTCCAGTGCAGAACCACAAATCCATAAAAAATAACAGATTATCATGTTCAAAATGGTTCCAAATGACAAAATTATAGAGTGAACATGAACATAATTACACAAGTGAAGAAGGATCTGTGGAATGCAGGCGGGCTCGCCTAGCAGGACTACACTAAAAGATTGAGAAATAGAAGGAAAAAAAATGGAGAAAATATGAAAGGTCAAACAGGCACGGTTTTGCACCGTAATCATAAGTTTCAGTCATCTTCATTTGTTTCGTTTCTTCGTCTTTCTTCATCATTTTGTTGCCCCAACGCTCTGGAATCTTCTACACGGTGTGGCCTCAACGTGTATTATTCACGTGAACACTCGTATCTACCAACTTCACCTGTCTAACGAACTTTTAAATTATATGATGTTGTCCAAGTTGAGTAATCTATTTCTCACTAGACGTATCAGAGACATACTTTGAATGACATGCCTTGATATTGTATAATTGTTTTTTAAATGAGAAGCGGAGATTTAAGGGGGGCGGGGAAACGAACAATGGAAAGACTCGTTGCTTATGTTGTCTACGTGATGTTAGAAAATCTAATATTAAAGAAAAAAACTTACTAAAATAAGCAGCAAAGATTATAAGTCATTGTACTTTATATTTGATTTTTTACTTATCCCTATCAAACTATTATGTTGAGATAATTACTTGAATATTTCGAGATATATTGGTTTTATTGGACTTTATAATAGTAATCTATACTGACGACGATTAATTCATACTGTTTTCATTGTGTATCAGACCTTAGATAAATATGGCAGAACTACTTAAACTACATTGTGCTTTTATTCTCCTCATGGTGAATTTTTAAGGACATTAAGATTTTGTGGAACAAAACATTACTTTCTTTTTAAAATCAACCATGATCTATTGTACAAGCTTTTGTTCTTTTTAAAATCAACCATGATCTATTGTACACGATTTTGGTCTTTTTAAATCAACCATGATCTATTGTACAAGACTTTTGGTCTTTCTAAAATCAACCATGATCTATTGTACAAGCTTTCAGTCTTTTCTAAATCAACCATGATCTATTGTACAAGCTTTTGGTCTTTTAAAACACAAACAGGATTTTAGTGTAAATGAGAATGCCCGTTATAATCATAATCATGATATTACTGAACAAAATATTCCCCAATTAAAACCTGAACATAATTTCAGCGGACCTGAAAATGAACATAAATATAATTTTCCAGTGGGACTGAACGTGACTAATTGAAACATAATCATGATATTACCGAACAAGATCATCACCGTTTAAGAATCTCTTATCATTATTTCAGTATATCTGAAAATAGACGTTTAAAACACAAACATGCTTTTCAGTGTAAGGGAAAATTGTGAAGCCTAATCACGATACTATCGAGTAAAATAATCACGATTTTAAACCTAAGTATAATTTCAGTGGTTCTGAAAATTGATATTTAAAGTATAAACCCAATTCAAATGGACCCCAAAATGGCCATTTTTAACATATATCGATTTTTGGGTAACCAAACCTGGACATTAAAAACTAAGGTATATTCTATTATTTCTTTATTGTTTCTTTTATCAACAGTATTGGTTAGAATGTCTATTATCTCTAGTTTTATTATATTTTAATCAATTTCTATTATCATACTCGTATTAAAAGGAATAGTTTTGCATTATTAGCCTAATATATGTATTTCGGACTAACCTAAATCTCATAATCTGGCCGAACCTCCTGAGATATTATTGGAATTACGGCCGAAAATGTCGTTAACAGCGAGGGTACCTAACTGATGAAACAATACATTCTAATATTTATAAATAAAAAGGTAAGATAATTATACTTAATTAGCTACATCCGAAATTAATATTAATTGGTGTTCCTGAAACTTTTAATCTAAAAATAATCATGAAAACAATTACTAACTCAATAACACATTAATGAACACAAGGATTATCATTTGAAGCATATTTGTAATCCTAGTCAACAGTGGTTTTATCATTAAAGAGAAGCCCGGCATGGCCAGGTGGTTAGGGCGCTCGACTCGCAATCTGAGGGTTGCGGGTTCGAATCCCCGTCGCACCAAACATGCTCGTCATTTCAGCCGTGGGTGTGTTATAATGTGACGGTCAATTCCACTGTTCGTTGGTAAAAGAGTAGCCCAAGAGTTGGCGGTGGGTGGTGATGACTAGCTGCTTTCCCTCTAGTCTTACACTGCTAAATTAGGGACGCTTAGCGCAGATAGCCCTCGTGTAGCTTTGCGCGAAATTCAAAAAACAAACAAACAAAAACAAATCATTAAAGAGAAAACCGCGTCATAGAAATAAACTTTTGGAAACAAAATTCCACAAGGAAACAGTTTTTCTCCTTCTTTTGAAGCTCCCCAGTGGCACAGCAGATAGTCTGTAGGCTTATAACGCTGAAAACCGGGTTTCGATACACATATAGCCCATAGTGTAGCTTTTTCCTTGACAACTAACGAACAAATTTCTTTTGAATAAGACGTATATCGACTTTTTTTTTATCAAGGTTATAATTAGGACTATTTTCAACATTTCTGGATGTCTAAACAAGTGTCTGGTTTCTAACAATCTGCGCAGATCCTGATTGGTATATTTGTGTTTGCAATAGGAGGTTTTGTCAATCTTTTCATTATTATCTTTGTGAATGTTTTATTTTATCTTATCCCATAGCAACAGATTGTAAACCGCATTCTTAAGATAAGTAACGTGGGTCTGGTGACGTTTTATTGCTTCTAAATCAAGATATGTTCTGTTGATGGAATGATGGGTGACGTAGTTGAGAAGGTGCCGTTCTTACACACTTTGGGTAACTCGTAAAATGCTCAGCTTGTACAACAACAACAGCAACAAAAATCAGATCGTCTACTTTTATGATGAAATACGTTTTTCTTTCCAACCAGATTACCACAGGCACTTAATCAAAACTGAAAAAAAATTTTATCACTCTTAGATCTCCAGCAGGGCGACCTCTAGCGATTAATTTCATATGCTCTTGGAACAGCTACCACCGTGTTCTGATAAGATAGAGCCGAATTCAGGGAAAGATGAAATCGTATTTTCTGAAGGCCCCTTATTTTGATGGCCTATATACCTCAATCCTTTAAGTCACTAGTGACACTAAAATAAAAAAAAATCACTACTGCGACTTGAAGAAGAAATATTCTGTAAACGTCTCCAGTGTTTCATTCATTTATATTTTATAATAACATCAGACGACAAAAACGATACTGACAATATCCTTTAATTTCTTGAAAAAATATACGTAGGCTTACTTGTGTTACTTTTCTTAAAAGGCTTACAAAAAGGGAGTTTTTTTCTATACCTATGAATTTTAAACAGATTTCTTGCTTAAGTAACTTAAGACTTGTTTAAATTATAGCGAAACGGATATTTGTGCGCATATCATTTTTTAAAACACGATATGATAATCTAGAAAGTTCGTTTATCGTGGTTTTGTTTACTTTACGAACTCAGAATATTTCGCCATTTCTTTTTAAATCGTGTATTCTTGGAGAACCGTTTTCACCTGTATTGAAAGACGTGATATATCATAGTCACTGTCACCGTGATTCATGCAGAATATACGAATTACATAACACGCGTTAAATGGGGCTCACACAACCTGTGAAGTTTCACTTCTACCCCCTTTTATTCCACCCAGCCTTAGGAGACTGGTCGAAGGTCATGTATATTACGTATCCCTTAGTTGTTGTTTTTATTAAATAACGTGTATCCAGCTAAAAACTCTGTTTCGTTGACTAGAACAGTCTAAATTAAAATTTTAATTGTTTCTTTATTCGTTTGTCCATCCAACCTTTGCCCCTTCCCCCAGTAGCTCAGCGGTATGTCTGCGAACTTACAACGCTAGAAATCGGGTTTCGATACCCGTGGCGGGTAGAGCACAGATAGCCCATTGTGTAGCTTTGTGTTTAACTTCAAAAAGAAAAAAGAAAAAGAAAAAAAACATTCAAGTTTTGTGGGCGAGGCTTACTTTTGAAGACAATGGTATATTATAGAGAAGACGGATATTGATGGTATTTTTTCATTTACAGCAGGCCTGTCAGTCGGTTGAGGCTCTGTCCAATTAACACAAAGGGTGTAAATATTCACGACATACTTCAAGCCCACATGTTGAGAGAACGAAATGAAAGTAAAAATAATGGTGTCAAGTGGAAACAATAAGGATTGATTTTATTATTGGTTTACGGATCTCTTTTTAGATAACCAAAATTACTGTGGGCAGTCTCAGTTGTTGTACTGCATAATTACTGGGATGTGATGTTGGACTTTCAAAAGGTCAAATACAGTTTATAATTAATGATGAGATTCAGCTACACGATGTTACTTAAGCACAAACTCAAGTTTTCTCTAATAATCTTCGATTTATTGAATCGATATAAGTATTATTAAGTAGAAACGTTCTAATACGCTACATTCTCACGTCTCCTTTACCAATAAAAGCTGGTTGTTGTTTTTTTTTTAAATGAAAATTGAATATTATTATTGTTTTTTTCTGGATCTTCGCACTAATCGGCCCTTTGATGAACCAAGGGAACGGCAGCTAGTCATCAGTACCCACCGCCAACTTTTGGACTACTTATGTTTGACCAAATAGTGGGATTTCACCGTCACTCTTATGACGCATCAATGCTTCTAAAGGGCATATTGCGTTTTTGTTTGAGGAACGGGACGCGAACAATGGACTCTCAGATTCATATACTGGCATGCTAACCACTAGATTACCCCGGGTCCAAATGCAAACTGGATAAAGGTCGTTAGGTAGATGAAAGAGTATACTGATATATATTTAGTGAATTCCCATTATATTACAACAATGAATAGTAGCTGTAACTGTAAAAATTAATAAAGCAAAAAAAACAAGACAAGAATCCTTTGGACAAAGTTTTATCCACCACTCCACAGTGCTAAGATCTACCCTGAAAGCCAAATTTTTAATTGTCAGCACAAGAATCCTTTGGACAAAGTTTTACAAGTGAACATCTCTTCCTTCTGATACTTAAATTCATTGACTTCATCAGATATATTCTCAGTAACATATTCTAAAATCATAATGCATCTGCATCTAATTGCACAGGTTCCAAATAATATGAAACTCTACTGTCTGTAGTAGACTTTTCATAATCCATTTCCAACAATCGGAAGGATACCATTGTCCATAATAAATGCCATCTCTTCAATTTGTTATCTCTCGAAAGAATAGTTAGTATTCTTTACGCTGGGATTAGATGTTAGAAATCAATACACAGGTATACATAAACATGTAAATATGTATCACTGGATTAGAAACTGACAGTCACGAAAATGCAACGTTTCGCTTGCTGGTTTTACCATACAGAGTTTGGGTTTCTCCCAAAGTCTGGGCTCTCTCATGCACTTTGAAATACATTTTGCGATCAAAGAAAAAAACAATCCAGTAGGTAGCATTTTATTTTACAAATGTCTGTATGTCTTCTTCAAAAACAACGCAAACAAGATAGTAGGGATGGTATTTGCATCATCCCTACATAATAGCATTCCTAGACTTGTGACTCAGTCATTACATAAATATTGTTATAAAAGGAAACACTGTATAATATTGTAAAGTTCTGATGACTTATTGAAGAGATATTTAAAATACCATTTTGTTAAACAATCCCAACCATCCCTACATAGGCAGTGCTGCCACCTGCCTGACTATAATTAATCACTGTTTATTTAAGAAGTATTTGCTTTAGATGTTTTAATCTCACTACTAATGTGCGTAAATTCAAAAATTCTATACACTTTATTTGAAAATATTATCGAAACAGATACGTAAATATTGGATGCGAAGACAACCTGTGCTAACAACAACTAGGGATGACGTATCACAAGTCATCTGACAACAAAAAGATATAACGTATCACAGGTCATCTGACAACAACTAAGGATGACGTATCACAGGTCATCTGACAACAACAAGAGATGACGTATCACAGGTCATCTGACAACAAAAAGGGATGACGTGTCACAGGTCATCTTACAACAACAAGAGATGACGTATGACAGGTCATCTGACAACAACTAGGGATGACGTATCACAGATCATCTGACAACAACTAGGAATGACGTATCACAGGTCATCTGACAACAATAAGAGATGACGTATCACAGGTCATCTGACAACAACAAGAGATGACGTACCACAGGTCATCTGACAACAACTAAGAATGACGTATCACAGGTCATGTTTGCAGATGGCCAATAATATGTGTTATAGAAGGGTATAGTGTATGGTATAACAATACTACATCTACACATTGCACAATTCCAACCTTCATAAATCTGTAGAGCAAATATATTTGTTTTCAGTTATGCTTCAGTGGCTTTGTCGCATAAGTTACGGTGATGCGTACCGAGTTGCCATTACTGATTCTCTTGCGCATGTTTTAAATGTCTCCTAGTTTCCTCTATAAAATGACAATCTACTCTTTCAGCATTTCAGAATAAAAGTATGAACTAGGTACTAAATACTGGAAATTAAATGCAACTTACCTCTGGTGTTTTTCAGTGTACTAGTGCAGGATGGCGTTCAATATTGTAAATTAAGGGAAAGACATTATAGTTTTATATACAAACATATTTTACAGAAAGAAAATCATTTTACTATATTTTGCCAGTTGTAACTGTTATAACATTTAAATTTCTTTTCGTTCATTTTGTCCCATAGTCACCTCATACCATATTTATTAAACAATTTAATAACCATTTTTTATAAATATAAAGTCTATATTTATTAGTTTTAGCTCTGTCCAAAAGTCCCTTATTAACAGTTGTCAGTGGATTAGCCTTTCAATTTCCTTTTTTTTGTTCAGTTGTTGTTAAGCGCAAAGCTATACGATGTTCTATTTGTGTTTTGCCCACCACTGGTATCGAAACCCGAGTTTTAGCGTCGTAAGCCTGCAGGCCAGGACTATAGCATGTATAGCAGTCTTTTTTTTTCTGGCTTTTCTTTAGCATATCACATAAAGTGGACTTGGATAGGTTTGTTTGAAGTTAAGCACAAAGCTACACAATGGGCTATCTGTGCTCTGCCCACCACGGGTATCGAAACCCGGATTTTAGCGTTGTAAGTCCGCTGTGCTACTGGAGGGCTACTTGGATAGGAATGGGTGACTGAAATGTTTTGATCACTAAAACCGCCAGGTGCTGCATCTAATAATCATTCCTTTTTTGAAGGTCGTCAGTCGGGGTCCTCGTGTCATCTTGATTCCATCTGGCTATCAGTCATAGTTGCTGACCCTTAGTAATACACAATAGAATTCACATACGAGTCAGGTCAGTGGACATAGGTACATCATTAAGATCAGTTTTCGGTTTTATAAAAAGAAAAAAGTAATATTATTAAATTCAACACTGCAAGAATAACATTATTGACTCCGGTCAGCCACAATGAGAATTCAACATTTAAACAATCAAGTTTGTAATTAGTTTTATAAGTCCTAAATTTCTTTGAAAAGCTTCGTGGGGAAATTATTTTCTCGCAATAAACAAATAAAAACTTTTCGCGAAAATTATACATTTTGCATGTCCCCCCCAGGTGGTCCAGCGGCAATCCTTTGGACTTATAACGCAAAAAATACCCCCCCCCCCAAAAAAAAACGGGTTTCGATGCCAGTGGTGGTCACAGCACAGATAGCCTATTATGTTGCTTTACGCTTAACAATCAAAAAACATTTTTCGCACAGAATACCGTCAAACCCACGCTACGGGCTCTGTTATATTGTCAATGAAGTGACCGTCACGATATCCTCACTATATGCTCTCTGACACCACATTTAAAAAATGATCTTTACAAAAATTATTGCCAATAGCTCTCACGACTGTTACGCCGCCACATTTTATGTTAATAACTTGCTACTTTATATATTATTTTTTCTAGCTCTTTCTATGTCCTAAACTACGCATCATATATGTAGTGAACGATAAAAAAAAAAGGTGCCCCCGCACGAAAATTTGATAAACACCCATTAGCACGTGGACTACTCTTCTTGCCTATTTACGCGAGTGGTTCTTCAGTGACACCAGAATCGTGACCAGCAATGGAATTCCTGAGTTGCAACGGAGGCACTAGGTTTATAGATGTATGAACCTGGCCCCTTGTCAAGGTCAAGCTCGAAGTTTTGAATTCATAGTCGCTGTCATTAGAAGTTTTCTTTTTGTACTCTGGAGACCACGAAAGCTGTTATTAGTGAGACTGCGATGTAAGCCTAATGTAATGGTTGGTGAAACGAAGTCTGGAGGGCTAAATCGCTTGATCCTATTTCTCTTTCTCTTGGATAGCATTATAAAAATTTATATATATATCCAGAGAGAGAGAGAAAAACTGGGTCTGCGGTTAAAAAATGACAGAAATATGGCGAATCATCCTCTGTTTTAATTCAAGATGATTACAGTAGTGATTTGTATCAATCTTTGTAGTGCGGCTTTCAGCTTAATCGCACGAGAGATCAGAATGATATGATAAACCCGAGTGCGGCCAGCGCTGTCATTGGCCACATAGAAATTGTTGAACATCCCGTGGTAATAAAATCAAGCGTTTCTATATATTTTACGATTTTGGGGGCTTAATCACAGGCTGCGTTCGTAGAGCCCTGCCTGCAGAATAACATATATCTGACTAGTAGTAATAGTTTATGAACGAAAACGGAATGTCAGGCCCCTTTTCGTGACTGGATCGACATTTCCAGTTTCAGTTTGTCATAAATCACACCCATTATATACATCTCTGTCAATAGGTGGTTCAAGGTTTCTATGAAGAACCAACGAACTATTGGGTTTCCTTTAAGACGCCATTATTCGGATTTAAAAGGATCTTTTGATAAATAATTCATGGTTCGAAAACTCGTTTTTCTTTCTTAAATCCGTTAAGTCAACCTAAAAATATGAAGTGTGGTAATTGTGTGTTTTGTGTTTAATAAAGTAATACATAAGGAGTAAATGTGTGTGTCGTGTTTAATACGGTAATACATAACGAGTAAATGTGTGTTTTGTGTTTAATAGGGTAATACATAACGAGTAAATGTGTGTTTTATGTTTGATAGGGTAATACATAACGAGTAAATGTGTGTTTTGTGTTTAATAGAGTAACACATAACGAGTAAATGTGTGTTTTGTGTTTAATAGGGTAATACATAACGAGTAAATGTGTATTTTATGTTTAATAGGGTAATACATAACGAGTAAATGTGTGTTTTATGTTTAATAGGGTAATACATAACGAGTAAATGTGTGTTTTATGT
>NW_013674034.1:0-2195 GCF_000517525.1 Limulus polyphemus
TTAATTCATCAGTGTCCTTGGTAACGATGAAGCAGTCATCGACGTATCTGCAGTACAGTGCGGGGTGGTGGTCCTGCAGCACTGTGTTTTCTATGTGACACATGTAAAAATTGGCAAAAGTTACTCCAAGAGGAGAGCCACCAAAAAAACACCACTACATCTTTCAGCCATTGAAAAAGTTTTACAGGTATTTCAAAACTTGATCAGTATGGTTTGTTTTATATAAAAGACGGTTGTCTGTCTATTATGTAGAGATAGTTTTAGAACAAGATCAACATTTAGAGGGAAATGGTAGCTAATTTGTATGCATTTTCACAATCTGTAAATTACCCTCTGTATAATATGTTGTGTAGCTAGCTGTAGGACAACTATTGTAAGCAAACAGGTAATCACAGGATTATTCTGAATATTTTGTAAAGAAAATCTTAGTACTGATTACTTTTAACAAAAACTTGCTAATAATGTACAAACTAAGAATTTCAAAGAAAAATGAATTAATTAGCGAAAACAAGTAAATTTTCTCAAGTTTTATTTCTTACCAAGTAAATAAATAATTTTGAAATTTTGTGACCAACAGAGTCTGAATACACATAACTGAAAAGCATAAGTAATTGTCAACACCTTTCTGAAAACTATTAGCTATGATACATATATATTTTTCATTATATAAACATTATTTGTTCAAATTTCAAGTAACAAGTGCATTACTTACTGTTGACTGCAGACGATCTAGGTTTTTGTCATGCACATTGTCACTTCCTTTATAATTCTTTAGAGCATCATTTAAGCCACGTTGGAAGCCAGCATGGAGTTTTCCACGAAAAATGTAACCAGATATGGCTGCTCCTAACTCTAGCATGAACACCAGTACTAAGAAACATGAGAACTTAAAAAAAAATTGCACTTATTAAAAGGATATCAAGAATGGAACAATACTTTATACCAATACTTTCATAATTGAATTTGTTAATTTCAATTACTAATAACATTAAAACAAAGTGGCAAAAACATATTTATTAATAGTTCAATAAAATTAGTTGTATATTACATTAACATTCATTTGTAAATTAATTTGGAATAATAAATTTTGCTCTGCAGCTAATTGTTGATATATATATATATATGTCATTCCCAATTTTTTACTTCAATATTGTTTTTTCAATAAACAAGATGAATAAATATAAAAAAGGGGTCAAAGTGGATAGCATGTCATTTTTAATTCTTTGTTGTTCTCTGAATATGAAATTTACTAGATTTATAGCAGCTTGTACTACACAAAAGAGGTTTTGCTGATACAAACATTTGATTCAAAGATTCAATTAAATGTTCAGGGATGCAGACACACGAACAGAAGCAAACGTATAAAGCACAACAGGCCTATATTTAATATTTTGATATATATACAAAAGTTCTTGACTTCAGAATTATTATGTAAATAACAAAAGTAATTTAAAATTTATAGTTAATTGTTTTGATGATTATTAGCATTTAAATTATGTAAACGTTAATGGCTTGTACTTCATTTGTTTCACAGTCTATGTTTAAAATGTTGGTATTAAAAAATTCAAATGTCACATCTGTTACACCATTTACACTTTTGGTATAATAAATTTATACAAAGAATGCCATAAAGTTTTGCTTTTACAATATATGTAATAAGATGAAAAGAAAATAGTTTGGCCAATGGTTAAGAGCTCAGTTGTAGACTTCATTAACTATCTAAAGCTCAATTGCAGTGTAGGTTGCAATTCTGTCATATGTGTTACAATGTATTTCCTCTAAAGTTTTCTCAAGCTGATAACTAAACTATAATAAAAATAATAGAATCAACTGCAAACAAACTTGTCCAACTAATCTAATGTTAATAAAAACTTTGTATCAGCTAGCCTTAAGAGTCTGCATTGAATAATAGCCTTCTAATTTCTTCACTGATATCTGTAGTATTTGTAAGGTTTGAATGCAATACAATAAAGGCAGACTGTAATGGCTGGAGATGGCTTGAATGGGTAATGAAGAAAAACTTTAATATAACAGCAAATGTACAACGTTTCGACAAGGTTTTGTCATCATCAGGTACAAGTAATTTACACTGACACATATATATATACATATATATATATATATATATACATATACAGTATTGAACAAAGAAGTCACATGACCAGATATTGTTGCAAAACTTAGAAGAGGTATCT
>NW_013674034.1:3123-11960 GCF_000517525.1 Limulus polyphemus
CCCGCAAAAGTGTCATCGACATATCTGTACCAGTATAGTGGGGGATGAAGCGCAGAATGTATGGCTTATGTTTCGATTTTGGTCATGAATATATTGGCAAGAACGGGCGAAACAGGATTGCCCATACTTAAACTGTCTATTTGAAGGAAATGTTCGTTGTTGAAAATGAAGTTGGTTTTAGTCGTTGTAAATTCTAAGAGAGAAGCAAAAAGTGTGCTGGGGATGTGCATTAACTTGTTGGGGTCATTAATGTAGAGGTTGAGTGCAATATTGCAAGCTTCATTGGCGGGGACTTCGATGAAGAGTGACACGACATCAAAACTGGCCATTGAGGCTTTCGAATTTAATCCTCGTCATCGAAAAAGGCAGACTGTTCTAAGTCAAGGTTTTCTATGGCTTTACATTTTTTTTAACCATCACTCTTAAGTCAGTTTTATATGTTGACAAATTATCATACTTTAGTATATATAAGAGTTAATATGTATATATAGCTATTACTAAATAAATCTCAACAAATTCTAAATTAAATTATTGCAAAAAATCTTAAAAAATACTAACACACCATAAAGTTTAAGCTACAATATTGAAAAAATACTTTGAAGTTCCACATTTTCCTTTAAACTTATCCAGACCAGTGAGCACCTTTAAGGTGTTGAGAGCACACCTACATAACAAATTTCAAAAATCAAGTAAACAATAATAATTCTAGCTCTATTTCAACAATTTTTAATTCAAAAAATTTCACAACTGATATCATATTATCTTATAACACTTATTTGGTGTAATTCCACAGCACCACCATCTTACCAGCTGACAAGTGCAATCAAACTGTGTTACTAGTCCAGAGTAACTATGATTAAACATTACAGGTCATAACTGAAGGTGAGAATTACCAAAAGCTTCAACAGGATGCCACACACAAACCAATCACTTAGTGTACACACACATCTCTACTGTATATGGCCCACCCAAGATATACAAGCCTGATACTTCACTTAATCAATCATTAGTGCTGTACATTCAATTTGCTACCAACTAACCTATTACCATGTCCCTATCCTGACTCCTTTACAAAGTAATGGTTTAAGTGACAAACTCAACAAGTTTAGTCTCAGAACTTATAAATTTCTATACAACTAAAAGATATTCTTATCAGTTTGAATGTTCTCAACATATACAAACTCCACAATTTTTGTTTGAGAACTTAAAAATTTCTATCCAACTAAAAGACATTTTTATTAGTTTGAATGTTACCAATATATTTATCAATATAGTAGTTCTTACTCTCTCCCAATATTGACAGTATTCAAACAAGAATAAGAAACACATCTGCACTTAAACCTTTAAACCTGTTGATTCTATTATGTTTTATCATTATCAATTTTTTACTTAACAACTGCTTTTATGGACAGATCAATGGTCTAGCCAAGAGCTCCCCCCACCTTTGTACCTGCAACATCTTATATCTAAATTCAAATCACAATATACAGAATCAGCAAAACCAAATAAATAATCCTAGAAATGTTAAATATACGACACCACCATCTGACATACAACCACTACACAAGTGATGATTTTCTCAATATTTTAAATTTTCAGAGCAGCAACACTCAGTTTATTGCTTATATTGAGTCAAATTGTCAACTGCCATTTCTAGACATCTTAACACATCACCACAAAAAACATCTTTTCATGAAATAGTGGTCTTACTAGATTTTTTTGTCCATGTGTTCCAAAAACTTTGCATTCCAGCCTTTCAGGGCTTGTGAACAAAATCTTAACATTTTGCCAAGATAAACATTTTATCATGTAAACATGATTATACAGAACTCCATGACATTTTGGCTTGAATATACATGCTGCCAAAATGAGGTTACCCTGAACATTAACATTTATCTAAACTGAAAATGTATTTCCAATAGATACTTACCACCACTCAACAAATAGTTTTTCTTCACAAATACTGCCCTCTATATGTGGATATTTACACTCGCCACTAGCCTTGATACTCCCAACTACTCTCACGTGAGACATCTGCATGTTATCATGCAAATGATCGGGCAGCAACTCTCCACTAATAGGAGTGCAACACAACTCCTATCGTCATGATCGCCCTCTGTTCAATGCAGCCCAAAATCACTTCAAGATTGGGCAGTACGTACAAAACTGACACCGGAAGTGGTGAAGATGGGTGGAAAATATGAGAATAGGTAAGTATCTATTGGAAATACATTTTCAATTTAGAAAAATGTTAACTTCTGATACGATATATCTTTCCTCCACTCACAAATAGCTAGAATCCCACACTGAATTGGGGGAGGGTTGGGTGAGAAAAAATATACCCTTCAGAAAGCTCACAAAGGAAGACCATGGGGATTGTGAAAAAACAGAAGGCAACACCCTCCATGAGAGACTGCACGACTTCTGAACAAGGTATACTCTTTGCCCTCGTGAAATTGTGTCGCAATAAGGAAGGACCTCCCCAGCTTAATCATGTGTTCACATCCAACACCATCACCATATCTATTGGGAACTGACATCTGGTGGATGGTACGAAGGTGGACAGCAAAGTGAGGGGGCATCTCCAGTCCATCACCATGTGGCACTGGGAATGTATCATCCAGCCTGTGTTAAGATGATGGTACCCAGCCATACACGTGTGAAATTAAGGGACCCTAGATGCAGAATGGCTAGGGCGTGTAGGACCATAAACAGGACATAACCACTACCAACACCAGGACATCCAGCCACAGTAGGAAGACGGTCCTCTAACTTCACCTCTGATATGGAAACTAGTACGGAAGATGAGCCTCTGTACCAAGGATCTGCATCATCATGTGTGCAATCTAATACAACTATCACCACATCCGCTGGGAACCAACATCCTGGTGACAGTAGGAAGGTGGAAAGCAAAGCGGGGCTGCATTTTCGGTGCATCACCAGATGCCATTGGGAATGTATCGTCCAGACCATAATAAGAGGAGGGTACCTGGGCACACACACATGTGAGGACTCATGTGGTTGGTCCAGCTCCAACCATCATCATATCTACTGGGAGCTGACAACCAGGGGATGGTAGGAAGGAGGGTGCCTCAGCCAGAGGGGGAAAACTGCATATTCACAGAATGCATCACCCAGTAACAGACAGCATCTGGAACTGTACATTTGGTCCACAGTAGGATAAGCGTCAACACCATCTAGATCAGTAGAATACCATCCCCCTACTCTCAACTGAGTGGAATTGAGCACACTCAGGAGGAGGCCTCCATGGTCCACCACTCCAGTGGCAAGGACTCCCATATTCCACTAGAAGAAAGTGAAAACAACACGTTGGAGAGTCCGGAGGAATGCTGCACTGGAGACAATGCAATGGGTGACCATGATACTTTATTTTGGAAAGCAGGCCAATCCTGTGACCTACAACACACAGATCATCTGGAATGGGCAGTAATCCTAGTCTGCTTTATTCATGTTAGTCCATGAGTGTACAGTCCAGAACAAATATCTTTATGAAGCAAAATACTGCAAAGCATACCTACAAACAGTCTTGCAGACCACTCCATCTCACCATTGGGCGTATCTGACATACAGGTCTCACAGTGTGGATTTAAGAATAAGTATACTTGGTTAAGCAACACTCACCACTGAGCTGGATCCAAAATGTGACAAAGGTCCCTGAAAAGATAAAAGGAGCACTTGTCCACTCAAAGAGAAATTGTGGAGTGCAAAATGATGATCAGAGAAAGAGGAAAACCATATAACAAGCAGCGGCTAGGTGGTGAAGAAAATGAGCAGTAAAAGTATAGGTAGTGATCCACCTACTGGCCCAAATGATGTCCTCCAACTGATGATGGAAATGAGCAACCAGCGACAATGTAAGATGATGAATTTGATGGAAAGATACATGGAAAACAACTGGAAAAAGGGAATAATATGTCAGGCAAATCACCTGACGATTCCAACCCATAAGGGTAACTGGGACTGGGAAGGAGTCCAATAAATAAAATATTGGAAGCAGGAACCACCAAAGGAATCAGTGTGCACCACATAACAGCAGAGAGCCCTGACTGGGCAGAGAAGGCAATCAGGGATGGAAGGGTCAGAAAGGTGTGAAATTGAAGGAAGGGAGATGGGTGTGAAAGCAGAATTACCCTCCCAAGCTACTGAAGTTTTGGGCTGAAATAAATTATTGAGGAAAATGACCACATAGCAACTGTGAAAAAGGTAAGGTGGGCATTCAATCAATGACATCCACAAGCCAACAAGACTAGATTCAGGACAACCAGAATATGACAAGTCAACAAATGAAATTTGATGGCTGTAGGCCCAATACAGGAGGTTCAGAGTCCAGAAACAGAGATCTCTCAACCAAGGCCTTGAGAATGAAGAAGATGGGCAAATGCCCAGACCACCCTAAAAAACATAGAGAGCTGAGGCAAGTCTGAACAGAAGATCCTGGAACTTAAAACCCCTCTCCAATAGTCAAAACAAAGATAATGTCTGGAAGCAGGGGAGATGGTAATGTGTAGGTACGTATCCAACAGATCAATCTTTATCCCCCACAAACCAGTACGACTACATGGTGAATCACTGGAAGACTAAGAATGGTGCAGAGCCAAAAGATCAATGATAGGATGACAAACAGATGGAAATAAAACCCCAAATGAGAGGAATTTCTCCAAGTGATGACACCCTTGCAAAGCAAGTTCCAAACCACCTCCTACAAATGCTGGCAGGAAACAGGATCCTGAAGAAGAGGGGAAAAGGACCAGAACCTCTGAGACCATCCTCAGAACCCAAGGGTCATTGGCAAAGGACCTCCATATGTGGGTAAAGCTGAGGAACCTGGCCCCCACAGGACTCAAACTCACAATGCAGACACAGAGACTACTGGTTATCCCAATGGCTAACCTCAGGAATACAATAGGCTAAGACCAGTAAAGGAGAGGAAGGAGGAGGGCGATACACACGAACAGAAATATGGGGAGAGATGAATACAGTAAAACTGGTGCTGGAACAAGGACACTGAAGTATTGGGATCTGATCCCCAAAAGGGGACAAGTGACTCCAAATGCTGCAAGTCTAAGTAGGGAAATATAGAACAAAGACATGCCTGAGCATGGTTGTCCAGAGTACGAGAGGGCACACTGACACTCAAATGCAACTGTTTCCCCAAAGAACTCATGTGAACCTCAATATCCAGAATGGGTAGGAAACACTACTAAATACTGACCCAACAGCTCATCACTGAGAAGGGCAGGTAATAGAATCATAGGAAAAGGAAGATAAGAATAAAACACAACATACCTGATTAAGTCTACAAATGGGGAATGAGGCCTGGACACCTACCCCAAAATGAAACACGACTATGAAGCATAGGCACGAGGAGGAAACTGGCTGTCCAAATACTCGTTGTCATGTGCAGGCAAACCCTCACATGATAAGAGATGACAATCATAAGGTGACTCAGAAAACCGCATAAAGGTAGCCAACTCCCTACGAACTAATGCCATTACTTCCTGAGCAGATAAAACTTTCTCAGACACCACTGAATGGGTTGGCAAATCAGCTGTAATAGTTGCAGCAGCTGTGGTAGATGTCTCATGGAATTGCAAGTGTATGATGTGTGGACTTGACTGGGAAAAGAGAAGATTTGAAAAAATTCAGTTGAAAATAAAGTATACAGCCGAAAAAAAAAAATCAACTTGAGCACGTAAATGAAAAAAACATCAGTCTTAATCCACAAGCAAAAGCACACCTAAACAATAACATTGCCAATTGTGAAGTGATTTCAGAGTACACGTAAAAGAGGGCACTAGTTGTGTTGCACTCCTATTGGTGGAGAGTTGATGCATGATAGCATGTAGGTGTCTTACGTGAATACATGTGATGGTAAGTGAGAGTATCAAGTTCAGTGGTGAGCAAAAATTTGTGCATATAGAGGGTAGTATAAATCAAGAAAAGCTATCTGTTAGAGGATGTAAGATACCCTATCCCAACATATATTATTTAGTATTTATGCTTTTGTCATATGTCCTATGATCAATTACACCAATAATTCATTTGCTTACAAGTTTTAGACAACAAGAATGCTGACCTCATATTTTGAGCTCTTTGCAAGCAAAAACCATCTGTGCATCGATCATGAATATTCATCTGTTCTATACATAGATATAGATTTGTAGTAAGTCTTGCTCAAAGCTGACAACTTGTATAGCTCACAGAAAAACAAAAAAATGACAAAAACAAAATTTAAAATTTACTTCTACCAAGTTTTATTTGCAACTTGTATAATTAATGTTTTCATAAAAAAATATGCTGATGTTTCTCTAATCAACTGTGAAAACATAAATTTAGTTAATAATTCAAAATCAAATACTATCCAGATTAATTCATTCAAGTTGTAGAACTGGTTTTTGTTAAAATATTTTTCATTTCTTAATACTCAATTTATTTTTCAATTTGAATTTAGATTTGAATAAAAATATATACTGAGTAGTGAAGTTTCAATTATATCTGTTATTGAATCTGTTTTGTAATTAATGTAAAACAAAATTCTAATTTACAAAATAAGTAATATTATATCATTTGAATTTTTATTTTCAATCATATTTAATCTAAAATCCATTAAAGAAAATAAAAAAATCCAAAGTTCAAGTAAAAATGGTAAAAAGGCTAGTTATGGTTTAATACTAACACAAATGAAAATAGCCTCGATGCTATTATGAACTTTAAAGAACAGGTATGACTGTACAAAAAATTATCCATCGTAACGTCACTCGTGTTGAGCTACCCTCACCAACAAAACATAATATAAATATACAATGTTCGTAAATTAATTATGATATTTGGTAATTTAATAATGGTCTAAAATACATGATAAACATAAAAATGTTTTATTTGATTTATTGTTATTTTGCTTTTAACTATAAAAGAGTAGACTAAAATCTCTGACTTGGGCCTACATGGTTCCTCACGTTTTGTATCTGTTAAGATGAACAACACTGCTATGACTACACTGTCCAATAAACAGCACTAAGACCATCTGTCTCTAATGAAGTTAATATGTATACTTAAAAGTCAGAACTTGCTTTGCTGTGTTCTACTATGACATCCTCCCAGCATGGAAAGGGTTAAGATGCATATTGCTTTATCATTGCATCCAGATTTCATTTTTTATGCAACACACAAACACAGGACAAGATTTTACTATCCAACTGATATATTTTGCATTAATGTGACAAATGATGAAAATTTATAAGAAATCAACCAATACCTTTCAGTGCTTCTACTGCAGAGCTAACCATCCACCCTCAGTAAAAGGAAAGTTTAAAAAAGTTTAGAGTGAGAAAAAAGAAAATCTGTTATGACCAAAGTATAAAACAAAAAAAAATCTATCTATTCAACCACACCTTTCAAGTTAATGGTTAATTGGAGCAGTTTGTCAAGAAGTCACTGAAACTTTAAAAACTACCAAAGAAAACCTTTAACCACCATCTCTAGAGTTGAGCAATTAACTCAATTAATCAATTACTTATGAGCATTACATTAATTAGTGTCACTTGAAGTAATCAGCTAATCAAGATATTGCAACCAATATTTTTAATTTTCAATTCATTAAAATTTTTTATTCAGCTTAATTAACTAGTGTCACAACTCATGAAAATATTCAACTAATCAAAACTAGGGTTTCCATAATTGAAATATTGCCATTATGTTTGTTTGTTGTTAGGTGCTAAAGATACATAATGGTCTCTGTCCACTGTAGTTAATTTTTTTTTCTTAGCCATCTCATGTGAATAATCAGTCAATGTCATTGATTAATGAGCCAGACAACTAATTGATTAGCAAATTCCACTAATTGCCCAGCTTTAACCATTTTTCAATCATTTGTACTTAACCTAAGCTAAAAGCTCAGGAGAAATTATAAGAAAGTTAAAAATAGAATTTGTTTCAAAAACAGCAAGATTATAATAATAAAATTCAACATTTCAGTTAAGAATATAAAATGACTTGGAGACAGAAGGATATTTTGTCCATCAAAGTAACTCAACAAAGAAACCAGCTCAACCTAAAAATAAGCTCTCAAATCCATAAAATTATCTAACAAAAAAATTAAAGAAATTCAAGCAACCAACACACACTACATTATCTGGTAAACCATTTCACAAGTTAATAACTCTAGTACAGAAAACATTTTCCCTAATAACCACCTTAGAAAGTGGGCTTCTATAACTTACAAGTATTTCTTCTAGCATTCAGGACTTCAAGTCCAACCTTATCTTTTCACCATACAACACACCTTCCTTGGACAGTTTAACCGAGCCTCTTCACAATTTTAGGTACCCCAAACATGTACGTCAGTAAAATCTGTGAGCTTCTCTGCATACCTAAGACGTTTCACACCAGGAATCATTTAGGTACCTCATCTTTGAATTTTTTCAAAAAAATCAGAATCATTTCTGTAATAGGCAGACCAAACCTCAACAATTATCCAATTGTGGTCTCACCAGAGATACCATTTTCTACAAATTAGGTAACTCAGCAAAACTGTATAAATCCTTCTGCATTAAGAGAATATTTTCTAAATGATCAGCCTCACCAAAAAGTTTGCCAGTAAATTTGTCCACACTTAACAACCTAACAGTTACTTAAGTGATGAAGGATAATTCAATGAGAGATATTTTAACCTTAAGCTGTGGTTTAAATATGCTAACCAATGGGAAAATAAATTCTATATATTATGCTTAAGGTTTAAAATGATTTCATTTATAATAAACAAGATTACAACACTTATGATATACAACATTGTTTATTGACAAAAGGGGGTTGGTTGG
>NW_013674034.1:12960-21266 GCF_000517525.1 Limulus polyphemus
TAAAACAACAAAACAAGTAATACATGGGGAGGAAACTAACAACAAGAAAACAACAACAAAAAAAAAAAAAGGTAAAATCAGTAATATGAACATATTAAAAAATGTATAATTTAAATGAAGACTGCATGTTGTTCAATGTTGGAGAGTGCTATTTGATGTGGAGGGTTTCTTTAATCAATAATTCCAGATCAGTATTAGATTTGCAGAGGATAGAGAAATTTGATAGTATAGGTTGATTTCCTGTTTCTTCACTATATTGGTGTATAGAGGAAACACAGGGGTTACTCAATTTTTTTTTGCGTTTTGATGGAAATTCCCATATTTTCATAGGCTCCGACTTTTAAATGGCATTTGGTTTTGCCAATATAGGAGGCCTTACAGTCTCCACACGTGTAAAGACAGCCAAGCCAGGAACAACAAGGAATGGAGAGGAAATCTTTAGTAGGGAAAAAAATTTTTATGCGTGATGTGGATTTAAAAACTAATCTGAAATCCACTTGAGGGTGGTAACAACCAAGTATGCGTTTATGTTTATTGTTTAAATTTAAGCTTGTTTGCCAGTATAGGGAAGACATGAGTATATAGTAAGTTTGGGTACTGGTGATATCTTAATTGGATTTATGAGTTTATTTGTTAGGAAGGTGTTGGTAATGTTTTCTAATAAGTGTTGTGGATAGCAGTTACATTTCAGGATATCATGTAAGAATGAAATTTCAGAATGCAGATTAAGATATGTGGAGCACAGGTTGTAAGTTGCATGATTTCTCCCCATGATTATTGTTTTGTGTTTTATTTGTTTAATTGTTGTTATATTTAGCAATTGTACTTTAACAATGTTCAAAGACTTATGTAAATTTATTTTATTTTGCTTTAGACACTGAAGATGGAATCTGATAGAATTCTGAAACGTTTATCTATGTCCCCTTTTTGTCAATAAACATAAGTGTTGTAATCTTGTTTATTATCAAACTTTGTTTTCCTTCAAACACATCACACATCGATTGCTGATTTCATTTATAAAGTATGAAAAAAAAATACTCTACTACACGTACTTTAGATATAGCATAAATTCTGCAAGTCTAAGAAGATATTTACAAAAAAAGTTAAGAATATATTCTAATCATTGACTAAAGCATAGATATGTTTAATCATTGTGTGTAATTCTATGAGTTAGGGAGATGCTTCAAAATTTGAACTGTACAAGTTGCCATGTCTTCAACTACAGTTAGATATGTGATTGATTTCTAAAATACAGTGTAGTAATACCTGTGTACTCTATAACTTACTACATTTATAGCTCACAATACTTACCAGGTACAACAAAACAGGCTTTCCTTTAACGGTGCAACAGCAGGCCAAAAATCCAACAACAATGATAGCTGCACCTGTCCCAATGAGAACATTGGGTGCAGCATTGTTATATTCATCAGAGAGCTGAAGAAATTGGTACAATGCTACTTTCATCCATATTCCAATAACTAGTATTCCAATACCAGTCAGCTAGAATTAAGAAATAAAAAAGTTTTAACCTGTCTCAATATTTACATCAAGAATGCAGTTTTACTTTAATCTATTCTGTAATTTGTCATTTGTAAAGAGAAAAAAATATGATGAAATCTATGTTGTCAATGGACCAAGGATATAAGTGTACAATTTTATGTTGGAGATCTCTAGACATTTTTTTTATTACTTTACTCACATGTACAGAGAAGTCAGTAGGGTGAATCCAATGTAGTCATGTTCAAACATGTCTTTGCAATATTTAAAGTTTAAGTATACTTTTTCTCCACAAAATTTCTTTTTTCAATAAATCTACATGTAGTCACTTTATACATAAAGTATGGGCTCTGGTATAATTCACAAAGTACAAATAATACTATAATAATAGTTAAAATATTTAATGTATGTAATAATAAACTTTGAAATCTTATTGTAACCATCTTAGCTTCCATTCCCTTTATTCTACAACAAATATCACTTATGGTCTTCCTTGCTTTGCCTGTTAACTATGTGAATATTTGTTAAATGAAACTATGAAAAACTTCCAAGTTTATAACAAAAATCATCACATTTTCCTGCTGTTGCTTTAGCATAGTACTTAAAAATATCACTACAGTTTCAAGATATATTCTTCTAAGTATAAATTCAAATGAGCATTTGCCAATTTAGCTCTAATTAATGAGTACTATGTCTAGTATCAACAAATGCCTGGAATTATGATAAACAATTATAATCATATTAGAGTCGTCTCAGCTACATAAATCCAGTATGTCCAAGGTTTAAAATGCTTTTGTTTCACAAGTAGAATACTACCTAACGATACCAACTTGCATTATGCACAAGCCCCTACAGCCAAAATCTTTCACAAAATCTACAAAATGGATCAATAATACAGAGCTCTGATAAGTCATGAAATCAACTGCCAATTGTTGTTTACATTTAGGAAAGAGTATTTTACAAAATTTCCCTTCTGATTGTTCAGTAATCACATGAGCAGCCAATCATATGGTTGGAATTGCATTCATCGACACAATCTTGTATGATGTTCCATGTGATATAGGCACTAGAAGACAAACTTTTAAAGCAAACTTTCATGCACGAAGTTGAAGAAGAGCCACAATGTTTAAATAAATATCACAAAGGGCTGGATTTCTTTCAGAAAATTGTTTGGAATAGAAAGTATGTTTAAGTAAAACCATGTAAAAGTAGTAAATTAAACAAAAATGCAAACACTCACAAGCAAATGCATCTGTCTCCCTTCAGCCAACTAATTTAATAACATCTTCAGAAAATGCTACATTTTAAGAAAGAATGGGGCATAAGCTACAACATATATATACTTTACATGGATAGATATTAAACACAGTATCAATGTGAGACTTCTTTGCGAGAAAGATGCAAAGGAGCATACTAAATTGTGACCTTATAATATATGGGACAGTCAGTTTCTACATTGATATATTCACAATGACAAAAACTTTACAAGCACCTTTTGGGCTAAGACCAATTATTTGATGTGGTATATGCATATTCAGGTCCCTTACTGTCCTTAAATGCTACATTATACTATATACCGTAATGGCATAAATATTGGCAATCTGTTGCATGTATAGGATTTTGATCAGTAGGTTCATAATCATCATGTAGACTAGTCATTACCCTTTAGTTAAGTTTAATATTCCTTGCTATCCTTTTCCTCTCTTTAGAAACACGTCCATATTGAATTAAACGCAATTTAGTTTCAATTTCAAATACTTACCAAATGGGTCTCACAATCATGAATCAGTCAATCACTTAACCTGGTTCACTTATCAATACAAAATAATTTTAATACATTTGGTAATTTTTTCCCAAGATCTATGTAAATGTTTTATTAAGTTTGGGTTAAATTCTAATGCTGAACCACTTATCATAAAGTCTCATATTCAGGTTACAGATTATGCTTACCCAAAATATGAAATTGAAAACCATCAGACAGATCTTCATACACGTCAATGCAGCTGCTGTTTGCAAACGCCTACCCATTGTTTTCAAAGTTTAGTGTAAATTTAATAAATAGTGACAGACCTATAGACTAAACAGAACTCTCTTAATCTACTAATACCGAAAGGCTATGTTTCAACACAACTATCTTAGAAAACTTCACTTTGTGTTTATTACTAATGAATAACGAAACTAGTTTGCAGTACAACAATATGCAGTATCGAACTATCCAATCTTCCGGTTACGCATGATCACCAACAACATCGTCAAGCTATCAAATGTGATACTGTACGAAAATAACCTCCACCAGGCTCTAGCATAATTACGATGTATAATATAATAAAGTAACATATTAAAACAATTTAGAATAAAAAATGAAAACTTATACTTTTTTATAAAAAAGAATAATATTAATATCCGAGCCATGTATGATATATTTTTTAAACGTATCACAAATGCTGGAGTAGTCAATAATAGCAGAATGATGAAAGAATCAAAATATTTATTAAGGGTAAACAAAATATTAAGATGGGATAGAGCCTTTTAGTTAGTTTGTTTGTTAAGAATTTCGCGCAAAGCTACACGAGGGCTATCTGTGTTAGCCGTTCCTAATTTAGCAGTGTAAGACTAGAGGAAAGGCAGCTAGTCATCACCACCCACCGCCAACTCTTGGGCTACTCTTTTACCAACGAATAGTGGGATTGATCGTCACATTATAACGCCCCCACGGCTGAAAGGACAAGCATGTTTGGTGTGACGGTGGATTCGAACCCGCGACCCTCAGATTGCGAGTCGAGTGCCTTAGGTTACATAGGTAGTTGTTCTCAGTACAACTGTAAGTGTAATGTCATTCTCTTACCGGAAACATTCTCGTGTATACCAGAATAAAAACTGCGTTATATGGTTGTCAAGAGAGCAAGAATGAACCTTTGAGAGTTCATGAAATGTAAGTATACAAATAGCTTCCTTTCGAAACCACTTTAGTTAGACTTAAAGAGACAGACTGAATGGTTACTGAGTGTTTTAAATTTATATCGAAACCACTTTACTTGGACGTAAAGAGACAGACTGAATGGTTACTGAGTCTTTTATATTTATATCAAAACCACTTTACTTGGACTTAAAGAGACAGACGGAATGGTTACTGAGTGTTTTAAATTTATATCGAAACCACTTTACTTGGACTTAAAGAGAGAAACTGAATGGTTACTGAGTCTTTTATATTTATATGAAACCACTTTACTTGGACTTAAAGAGACAGAATGAATGGTTACTGAGTGTTCTATGTTCATATATACATATATTTTAGTCTAAGTCATTAAAAAGTGCCTTTCTATAGCAATCCCTAGAAGTTAACCCTTTAGCTCAGTTGGTAGAGCATTCGCTTAGTGCTTGAAAAACCTTGGGGTCGATCCTGAGCCCAGAAGAACAAAATATTGGATTGCCACGTAAACAGAAATTGAAAATAAAGTATAGCGGCTGTCTTAAAGCTCAGAAATAAAACAGAAAACAATTTTGAATCAAGTAATAGTAAACAAAATGTGCTGACAAAGGAATTACATAACAATCTTGTAGTAATGAAGCCAACGCATTGCCAATGGATCATATCGGTCTTGTGAGATTTTTATGACCTGTAGTTATTGTATGCCCATATGAGATTTAAATCGTAAAATTTCTATTTTCTAGTTTTATTAACACTGATCACATATTTGTAAAAAGCACTCTTCTTGTTCCTTTTCCCCATTAATGTAAAATTAAACTTCAATACACAAAAAAACTGAAGACTTGGCACATACGTACATGTAATACATAAAAAAATCACGTGATACGTTTTTAGTACCTTAAAAATATCAGTGCCAATTTTCTTGCTAACTTGTATTGCAAAACAGTGGCTAAATGAAAAAAAATTTCAAATTTGAACTTTGAATTTTGTCAGAAGCGGGTTGCACAAAAAAGTTGCTGACTAACATTAGAAAAGAACAGTTGGAGTTTCTAGGGCAAATTATGTGGAAAGAAGAAATTGAAAGTCTGATCGTAACTGGAAAGATTGAAGGAAAGTTTGTTTGAATTTTGTTCAAAACTACACGAGGGCTATATATGCTAGCCGTCCCTAATTTAGCAGTGGGCTGCTCTTTTATCAACGAATAGTGGGATTGACTGTCACATTGTAACGCACCCACGGCTGAAAGAGCGAGCATGTTTGGTAGGACGAGGATTGGAACTCGCGACTCTCAGGTTGCGAGTCGAGCGCCCTAACCACCTGGCTATGCCAGGCCTTTGAAGGAAAGTGAGACCGTGGAAGACAGATGTTGACTTATGTCAAGAGTCTTTGTAAGTGGATGGATGTATCGACATCAAAAATTCTTTGTGCCTCTGTGGAAGACCATGGTTACCAACATCCTGTTTGGATATGGTACATATATATATAGACAGATCTGTGGAAGACCATGGTTACCAACGTCCTGTTTGGATATGGTACATATATAAAGACAGATCTGTGGAAGACCGGGGTCACCAACGTCCTGTTTGGATATGGTACATATATATAGACAGATCTGTGGAAGACCGGGGTCACCAACGTCCTGTTTGGATATGGTACATATATATAGACAGATCTGTGGAAGACCGGGGTCACCAACGTCCTGTTTGGATATGGTACATATGTAGAGAGAAATCCCACAACTTAAACATATATTCTGAACGTGAATTGTTTACTAATGCAACTTAAAATCCCAACAAGGAAAAAGTAACCATGGAAAGCGTGATAAGAGCAAAATTATTTAATTATTATATTGATTAACTTGGCACATTTATTTCTCGTGAATCCTCCTAATATTCTGAACCGGAAGTGATTTGACGCTCTAACGTATCTAATCCCTGTGACCTTTGACATTCTGAACAAAAACTTATGGGTTTTTTTTTATTTTGAGCAAAAATAAATAAATAAGTACAGTTGTTAAATTGCTATATATTCAAAAGAAATCTGTCTTCTCTTTCATAAACTGTTTGGATTGAAAAATGCCATACAAATGATTTACTGATACCACTGCATTTTGTAAACATGCTTGCTTTAAACATTTGGTATGGAAAGTTCGAACCTGTCAACAGCACCCACCGCCAACTTTCGGGTTACTTTAATTAAATACTAGGATTTGACTGTCACTGTCATAACGCATCCACGGCCCCAAAATGCGGAGCGCAATTTTTAGTTTTTTCATTTTTAGGAGAACAGGACGCAAACCACGGACTACGAAATCCAAAGTCCGACATGCTTATCACTAGGCTACGCCCTGCTCACCTGTGTATGGAAAACTGCGCAGGTTCTGTCAATGCAACTATTCTGTTTCATAAATGTCTTGTCAAATGGAATAAACCTTGCGTATTTCTTTGGTTTAATTTCTATTGTAGGCTATAAAGAAAACAGTAAAGATACATACAAATGTTCCTGTCTATAAAATATCTCGAAGAAAAAATATTATGTTTTATTTTATAAAATATTGAATACGAACTTGTGCAAGAACAGAAGGTTACATTGGCGAAAATGAAACACTAAAGCCATGATAATTTGTAATCCAAGTTGTATATTTCATGGTAAGTCTAGTAAGGCTATAATATAAATAGTATAATATGATGTAGGCAGCGGCCAAGGTGACGAACACAGATGACAGTTACAGAAAAATATTCTGGGATATTTAGTGCGTGTTCGATATCATCTTAACTGCATATTTTAGCCATATAAGCTCTCAAACTCACAGATGAACCACCTAAATATTTTTTTAATATTTTACTTTTAAGACTAAGTCTATACAGAATTTTTGATATTTAGTTCGTGTTCGATATCATCTTAACTGCAAATTTTAGCCATATAAGCTCGCAAACTTACAGATGAACCACCTAAATATGTTTTTAATATTTTACTTTTAAGACTAAGTCTATACAGAATTTTTGATATTTAGTGCGTGTTCGATATCATCTTAACTGCAAATTGTAGCCATATATGCTCGCAAACTTACAGATGAACCACCTAAATATGTTTTTAATATTTTACTTTTAAGACTAAGACTATACAAGATTTTTGTAATAAAAATAAACCATTTTTTCTTACACTGAGAAAACTTAAGGGTTATAAGCCCCCACTAATTGTTTTTTATTTGAACGGAACAATAATTTTCGAATGGCAATCAATATGGCGGCGTCCGATGGGGAGTTTTTTCCAAACGAAGGTTTTTGTATATTGTGGAGTAGGAGTGTTATTTGAACGCAGCAGTTTTACGACAGAACCTTTTGCAGTACTGCGGGGCTATTATCAGGATGTACGGTCGCCAGATAAATCATGATAGGTCGTGGCGACATGGATTTTAACGGTGTGGTGAGGCTCCAAAATCTTTGTAATATAACGTACTCAATCTTCTGTATTTCCAAATATTACTAGTTATCTTTATTTGCAGGTACTGTATTTTACATGTTTTTATTTGATTCAAAAATTGTACATGTTGCTAGGAAATTGTTCTATGTTTACTTATTCATACTTATGTTTACATTTTCAGAGTAATGAAGTTGTGTTTGCTGGTGACATTATGTGATATTTCCTTTAATCAATACCTGAACAGTGAACCATCCCATATAAGAATGATGTACTTCATTTTGTTTGTTTGTTGTCAATCGCTAAGTTAGACGATTTGTTATCTGTGCTCTGCCCACCACAGGTATCGAAACCTGCTTTTTAGCATTGTAAGTTCGCAGACTTACCGCTGAGCCACTGGGGGCGATGCTCTTTGGTACTTAGGGGTACACTCTGGACACACTCGTTGATTGGCTGTCTC
>NW_013674034.1:22238-24083 GCF_000517525.1 Limulus polyphemus
CAAGTAACACATTAATCACAATTACAGGTTCCCTTTACAAGTAACACATTAATCACAATTACAGGTTCCCTTTACAAGTAACACATTAATCACAATTACAGTTTCCCTTTACAAGTAACACATTAATCACAATTACAGGTTCCCTTTACAAATAACACATTAATCACAATTACAGGTTCCCTTTACAAGTAATACATTAATCACAATTACAGGTTCTTTTCACAAGTAACACATTAATCACAATTACAGGTTCCCTTCACAAGTAACACATTAATCACAATTACAGGTTTATTTCACAAGTAACACATTAATCACAATTACAGTTTCCCTTTACAAGTAACACATTAATCACAATTACAGTTTCCCTTTACAAGTAACACATTAATCACAATTACAGTTTCCCTTTACAAGTAACACATTAATCACAATTACAGGTTCCCTTTACAAGTAACACATTAAATCTGCTATTTTAATCTCTAGTTCTTGTCAACTTTATAGTTTTTATATATATATTTAATTGCGTACGTCTTAATAAAGCTGATGGTGTTTCTATAGACGGACAATGTTACTTAGGTTCTATAGATGGATTGTGTTACTAAAGTTCTATAGGCGGATGGCAAATTGTGTTACTAAGGTTGGTGCGGATAGTTCACTTGGATGATTAGCTAATCATAAGCTGTCTCAACATGCGATTACATCATCAACATTATAGTCTAGATTTAATATATGTCCTCAAAAGTTATAAGTAAAACCATTAGTTTAACAAAACAACTATTATAATACTGTTACATATGTTAGTTTTTATCACACATACTATTGTAATTTATCCATTACTTGAACGAGGCAAATATTATAGCATAGTCAATAATTTTCTTTACACACTTTTACAGTTATCTTTTCTGAAAGGATTTTATCATACATAATGAATGAGATAGTTAGTACAGCCTATTGTGGTTTTAAATATCTATTTAGTACGCATTTAACGTATTGATTATAGTTTTCGCTTCTATGTTTAATTTGCATGACATACTTTTTTGCACTTTCTGAAGTTTTATAAGTAAAACACTTATTGATAATTCATTTTTATAACATCTGTTCGTAATGAAAAGGATGCTTATTTAAATCTCTAAATAATATAAACTAATTTTTTCATGTTTGGCTTCATAAGTTGATTTGCTCCGCTAAGGTTTAAAGGATCTACGTAAATAGTTATGTTTAACTATTACTATTCTTATCTTTCTGTAGATATTTTCACTAATCTTTGTTTAGAGCTTGGTTCTTGCTGGTTTGGAACTTTATGCATAAAACTTTGTAGTTTTAGAGTACAACTTATAATTGAACTTTCTTTATGTGTAAATCAAAGCGTTTGCAACTATTATCTTGCACAGATTTCTAACTCAAACTAATACTGTCTAAGAGGTCCAATTCAAATGGCCTTGATCAATTTTGATTGTTAGGAAATACAAGGGGAGGAGAGGTCCTCACGTGGCCAAACAACCAGTCCTCTATGAAAACCGGTAAAAAAAAGGTCAATAGAATAAAAGTTAATAAAGAACAAAGCAATGCAGTGAAGACTTATTGTGAAATGCTCATCTTACAGCATTGAATATTGTATTTCGTAAAAATGTTAATACAAAAACGTTATTGAGAATTTTCACAAATATTTTACTTAAAAAACAAAACAATACATGGAAATAAAGACGTATTGCAAAATGTAAACTGTCATTGATAAAAATGTTTACTAAATTATTATCACAGATCTGTTGTTTGTGGAAGGTCAGTTGTATTTATGAAAACAATCAAGGGCTTCAAACTTATTAAATTGCCTTCCCATGAGGAAGTTCG
>NW_013674034.1:24426-31021 GCF_000517525.1 Limulus polyphemus
GAGCGTTATAATGAGACGGTGAATCCCACCATTTGTTGATAAAAGAGTAGCCCAAGAGGTGGCGGTGGGTGGTGATGACTAGCTTCCTTCCCTCTAGTCTTACACTGCTAAATTAGGGACGGCTAGCGCAGATAGCCCTCGTATTGCTTTGCGCGAAATCCATAACAAACCTAACCCTGTAAAAAAAATCAATAGATTATGAGAAAATTAAGCAAACAGCATTCAGACTATTTCGGAACGAGTAGTTTGCTATATAGTGTAATTTGTGCGTAATTTCGAACGTATACCACCATGGTGAAGTTTCAACGAAATTTCTAAGAATACAGAGAGGGTCGAAAATTCCTCAGGGAATTTCGTAACCACCAAATATAGTTTACACTTTATTATCTTAACCACCAAATATAGTTTACACTTTATTATCTTAACCACAGATCTCCATTTATGTTTCTCACCCCCTTTTTTTTTTCTGATACAGAACTGATAACATTTAAAACAAACAAGGAAAAGTTACCCGAAAGCTGTTCCCACAAAATTGTTTATCATAACAGGTTTACTCCTTCTAAGAAGATGTAATTCTGGGAAGAAGAAAAAAAGACTAGCCATTGCTGACCTGCAACGTTTTCTTCAGCGAATATTGCTTGAACTTTTAAACACAAGAACCGGGATTTATTTACATGTTAATATGACTGCAATAAAGACTTATTAATCAAGTCGTTAATGTCAATACTACATTTAAGATGTAGTGGAAACCATAGTATTGCGAAGTTAGTTTACTTTTTTCTGTATCTTAAAGGATGAGAAATAAAAATATGGAATATTTGACAAAAACTATGCCTATAAATTTTAACCAATTACTTACGCTTTAATAAACTTGAAAAACTCGAAGAAACTAAACAGGTTACTTATACTCAAACTGTAGAACAATTTCCAAAGCTATGCGAGCAAATTATCTTTTTTGTTATTTACAAACACGGAAAGTAAAACATTAAAATGTAGATTGAAATATACCACTTAGTCTATTAATAGCCTACTCTTAAGTCAGTATTTTGCAACCTTTTTGTTTCTTTACTTTAAATAATAATAAAAAGAAGCGGGAAATATATTATAACAAGCTTAACGAGTTCTGCGGGATAAAAATATCGCGGAAGAGAACATTGTCTAACCCTGTGTAACAAGCTAGCTCTTCGTCTTCTATTTATGACGTCATTGTTCAGAGCTCAATTCAAAGGGTGAATCCAGATGACACGGATAAGCCTGGGGGTTTGTGGCGCCATCTAACGTATGTCCTCGACCATAAAAAGTTTTGTTTTCCTTCAGTCTACCTCCGTAGTATTGCTCTGTCTTTGATTGAACAGGGTTTATAAAAGGAGCTCTGGAATACGAATTGTAATAATATTGATGTATTTATAGTATAATTAATATGATATTATAAGTTATTAACCTTTTCCCATTCAATACATTTGTATTTGGGATTCTGGCCTGAATTATTATGAATGCAAAGGACTATATGCAAATATAAAAAGAAATCAAGTTTGTATCCTTTCCTTACAGTTTCGTATCCTTGGTCGGCACAATTGTTACCTCTTAAACTTAGTATAAATATCCACTTTACGAAAGTTGTAGGACATTCAGTGAATACTTGAAATAAGTTTCAACAGGAAAACACCCAAAAGATTTGTGATCTCCGAGACTGAACTACACTCTTTGAGTCAACTCAAGTTACTCAAAACATTTCGTCATGAATTGTTTCCAAGTGACTATTATAACTGTCTTTTTTACTACCTGTTGCTTATGTGCAGCTTCCACGAATGACGTTGATCATTCCAAAAAATTGTCTACAGTTTCAGCTGTCCAGCCTAGGGCTTTCTTTTTTAATTCCATGTTAAAGATGTTTGAAGAAGCAGAATGGGATGTTATTTTTGTAAAAATGTTAAAAATTGCAATAAACTATTTTATGGATAAAGCGTTGACGAGGGTGTTCGGAACGTCTGGACGACAAGGATCCTTTTCTGTATCAAGTTGGCTGTTTCCTACTCCACTATTAACCAAGGTCGTCCGACAACGTCGAACGGCCACAACAAAGGGATTAAAAGACTTACCGACCGTTCAGAGGTCGCCAACTGACTCACATTTATTATGGCCTGACAAGGAAAACGAGTTCTCTCAACTTGAAGTTATATGTAGCTTTGGTCAATTACTGGCTCGCGTTCCTGTTTTAGAACAGCTTGCGAAAATTTTCATGTAAGTACTTTTATTTAGCGATTTCAGTGCATGAGTTCACATTCTTTGAGCATTTCATTTAAAGTTTACTAGTTTTAACTTAAGTAAAACAAAAAGTAGTTCTGAACGACATATTTGTAATTAATTGAGATTTATGATACTTCGATTGCATAGACGACTGTCGGGATCTTTGTGAAATTAATAGTTCGTATTATCTTAAGAAATAAATATCATCCACATACTAGAATCCGTATATTAGGTAACTTTAAAATGACCAGCTGGCGTGGCCTAGTGGTAAGCGTGGAGGTCGAAAGGTCCAAGGTTCGAACAAGCTTTGCAATTTCAGCTTTTATTCTGTTAAAAGAGCTCCTGACATAACCCTTATGCTGACTAGAAATGCTGGATGGTTGTCTCCGCTCTGATCAGTAGATCAAAATTAGTGATCTAGAGGTCTCTGATCTGACCGTTTAGACCGAGTACTCAAAAAACTCCAGTTCCTTCTAGCGTAAAAATGAATATGAACTTTCATCATATGTTTTTTTTTTGTACAAAAATGAAACTAATTTTGTCTTCTATATAAAGAACGTTTTTAACATCATAACTTCCAGAAACTCTATCAATTTCTCTCACACACAGTAAAAGAAAATACTTTTTTTCGTTAGCCTTGACAGGTGCTGTTAGCATTTATTGGTATATATATATCATAAATTTAAACATGGCAGACACCAAAATATTTTCGAACAGGGCAAATCTTTTTTTCCTGATCCAGAAATAAGATTGAATTAACAAAAACGTATAATGATGATTTGACTATTTTACTTAATATCTTAATTTATACTTGTTACGTTTTGAATGCACTTCATATTTTATCACCAAAAAACATGACATAAACGTATTCCTTTAGTAGAAGATAAAACCCAGATATTACCAAATCCTAAAAGCTTGAAGTGAAATGTACCGTTCTGGGCAACACGTTTCTACTTTCTTTCTTTGTTGAGTTTCGCGCTAAGCTACTCAAAGGATGTCTGCACTAGCCAGCCGTCTCGCTCTTTGATATATTTAGTAGTAATTTATTCGAAATGACCTACTGCACTAATCTAAATACAACAAAGACAAATTCTACAGGTTATATTTCACGTAGAAAATTACTGAAGATATATAGTTATACAGCTTCATTTATATTGTTTTAGTGTACGATAAAATTGTTTTAGTCTGATTTTTTTACTTATTTATTTACAGAGAAACAAAAGGAAGTAGAAATGAACGGAATGCCTTTGTTCGGGGAGCACAGAAAAAAGATTGCAAATTGCACTATCCCAAGTGTCAGACGTTTAAAAATTATAATATTTACAATATACAAGATGATTGTTTCTGATCAATGATATGTGTTATTAAAATTATTTTCTTAATTAATCTGTAATGTTTAATTTATAGTACAAAAGCAGACATAAGTTTCTATGGTTATTCCAAGCAAAAATCACTAAGACGTTAAAAACAAAAAAATATTTCCTGATGGCAATTTGATGCATAAGAACGTTTCGAAAATAGATCCTATTATACACTATCGTGGTGCACAGACTACTCAAAGCAACAAGTGTAGTGCAGTACAGTGTGAGTTATATTTCAAAATTTACATATTAACTTCTTGGCAACTTACGCAACAAAAGTCAAATTAAAGATATTTATTTTTTATGCGTACTTTATGTACTGTTAAATAGCAAACAGTCGCCATTTAGATACGTTATTATGCAGTGTTGGCAAAGGTAGCTCATAATATACATAAGGGAATGGCTTGCTTCGTAAATGTATGTGATTTTTGACTAATTCATTTTTATTATTATTTTGATGTGGTGAGCGCATAGGTTCATCCACTTACAAAGTTGTAAGTAACTGTGGTATTCACAGTTAATCTGAGTCCCCGACAAGTGTTTGATAGATTAATAGAGAGATAACAGTATGCCCACTCAGGAATTTATTAGAGTTTCTGAGAGAGATAATTTATCTGAGTTTTCCTTTTTAGATGTGGAATAAAAGAACTTGTTAAAAATGTAAAAACTATTTATTGCACAAGTAAAATAGAAAGCAGAAAACACGGTACGCGTAGCTTCATGGGTGAGCAGAGAATCTTTCCTTCACCAGTTGAGGTTTAGCTCTTAACCTTCCTCTCTCACAAAATCGACTGTCACTGAACTGAACACAGTGATCTCCCAGATCTTTCCTGTAGATCATGTTGTAGAGAACTGAACTAAAAAAGCTCGTTAGAATCTAGAATGTAAAATCGCTTTCTTTGTCTATTGGACTGCGTCACGTCGTGACCTTCATTCCTTGACAGCATTAGTCGGTTGTCCTTTTAACGTCATAGTCAGTCAGGAAAATATATTTCCGGATCTTCCTACAATACAGAAACATCATTGTGGGCAAAGAAGAGGTCAGTTAATAAAGAGATAAAGCCTTATTTTCCAATGTTAAACAAACCTCCTTCTAATGCCCTAAAGTGTTTTAGTCCTATGCACCCTTATAAGCCCAACATTCTTACTTTCACACTCGCTCAAAACAACTTTTACTCTATTTCTTGTCTTGCTTCCTTAACCTTTCCTTGTAATGTGCTATGTTGTTCTTGTAATAGAGTAATCTTCCTCTGACTTATCGTCAAGTATGATAATTATAAACAATAGAAAACTGATTGTTCGTATGTTTCGAAATATTTAGCAAAATCCCATCATAGTCGGCATTCTTGTAAGGAATGCAGCTATTTGAAATATTAATAATAGTTGGTTATAATATATACTGTCTTTAAACAAAGTTTGGGTATTATTTCAGTCTTAATATTGCAATTTGAAAGAATTAATTAAATAAAATTGACAGTTTTGTTGAAACTATAGGTGGGTGGAAAAGGAAACAAGCAAAAACTAGAAAATACCTGGAAGAAAAAAAAAAGCACAATTTTCATGTCAAATTTTGTTTGTAATTGAAAGAAGGGTTTATTTTACAATGATTTCTTTTTGAAATAAGTCAAATGTCATAACAATATTAAGGTTATGATAAGATTTTCTCTTCTAGTTACACTTTCAGGTATTTTAATCTCTTTGGTGCATTTCGTTTGTTTGGAATTAAGCACAAAGCTACACAATGGGCTATCTGTGCTCTGCCCACCACGGGTATCGAAACCCGGTTTCTAGCGTTGTAAGTCAGCAGACATACCACTGTGCCGCTACGAACCTAAAAGAATATATTTACATTACTAATGTTAATTCTCAATGGCAAATATATTTGGTTCATTCTCTTTCTTGTTTTAACCAATAGAAATACTTTACCTGTGCATTTTTCAAAGTCTTTAATTATAATTATTTATTTACTAAAGATTGTTTATCTAGATAGGAAATAAATTAACGCTTATTAAAATAGTTCATTTGTTTAGGCGCTTATGTTATCTGCGCTCTAACTACTACGGATTTTAGGGTTGTAACCCTATAAACTTACTGCTGACCTACTAGATAAATTAACTCGAATTCTTCGTGCACGGTTTGACCTGGCATATGAGTGAAAACGCAAATTTTATTTCATTTAAATTTAGAATAAGCATATCTTAAAGCAAAGACAGATTTCATATCATTAAAAAAAACTGTTACATAATTATATTTAATCAGTACTGCTAATCTTAGTAAAACGTAGCCACATATCGTCAATGGATCGAATGTCAGTTTTCAAGAAATCTAATGCGATATACAAAAAAATTCTGCAAATCTGTTGCCAAATGGTTTATGTTAAAACGTTTCAGACTAAACTATACTCTTAACCAAAGTAGTATGAATTTTCAGTAGAAGAGGAACACTAAGTATCGATAGACCGTTTCACCAGAACAAGAACAAAACGAGTCGAGACATCTTTGGTTATTTTTAATTTGAGAATGTGATAGTATCATTTGTGACTTGCGGTTGTCGGAAGGCTTTTTAAATATCCTTTTCACATCTTTCGCTATAAATACGTAGAGAGACGCAATTATTTTATGATGTTTTTCCACACATCTAATAGCCGAAATACGCTCCAACATTCTGATAATTTTTATTTTTACACTTCTCAGTTTTAATATATTATTCTCTAATGTATTTCAAAAATTGCAAGTAGAAAAAAAAATCTATTCTTCCGTTAAACTTTTCAAAATGCCATCCTTTAATTTGCACGTCACATAAGTTAGGCTTACATTTTTGTGAAAATAGCTATTATGATAAAACAGAACAGAATAACTGCATGACATACATGATTTATACTAATTTTGGAAGAGCCTATTATCGCATCTGGCTTTCAACATACTGTTGCGTCAGCGAGTCACATGACTACTGTGACGCAACGTTTCTAGAACTATCATGTACTTTAG
>NW_013674035.1:0-742 GCF_000517525.1 Limulus polyphemus
ATGTGGCTCTAAAACAAATATGTCGTAAAGGAGACAATAAATATATCTCAATGTGGCTCTATCACAAATTGATTGTAAAATAGACACTGTGGATATCTGAATGTAGCTCAAGAACAAATATATTATAGAGTAGACACAGTAGATATCTCAATGTGGCTCTAAAACAAATATGTCGTGAAGGAGACACTAAATATACCTCAATGTGGCTCTAAAACAAATATATTGTAAAGTAGACACAGTAGATATCTCAATGTTGTTTTCAAACAAATAAATCATAAAGTAGGCAGTTTATATATCTCAATGTAGTTCTATAACACAAAGATCGTAAAGTAGACACAATAGATATTTTAATGTGGCTCTAAAACAAATATAGTGTAAAGTAAAAAAGTAGATATCTAAAAGTGGTTCAAAAACAAATAGATCGTAAATTAGACACAGTAGATATCTCAATGTGGCTGTAAAACAAATAGATCGCAAAGTAGACACAGCAGATATATCAATGTGGTTCTAAAACAAAAAGATCGTAAAGTAGACACAGTAGATATATGAATGTGGCTCAAAAACGAGTATATTGTAAAGTAGACACAGTAAATATCTTAATGTGGCTCTAAAACAAAAAGATCGTAAAGTAGACACAGTAGATATATGAATGTGGCTCAAAAACGAGTATATTGTAAAGTAGACACAGTAAATATCTTAATGTGGCTCTAAAACAAAAAGATCGTAAAGTAGATACAGTAGA
>NW_013674035.1:1508-3747 GCF_000517525.1 Limulus polyphemus
GACACAGTAGATACCTCAATGTGTCTCTAAAACAATTAGATCATAAAGATACCTCAATGTGGTTCTAAACAAAAAGATTGTAAAGTAGACAAAGTAGATATCTCAAAGTGGCTCTAAAACAAATCGATCGTAAAGTATACACAGCATATATCTCAACGTAGCTCTAAAACAAATAGATCGTAAAAGAGACACAGAAGGTATCTCATAGTAGCTCTAAAACAAATATATCGTAAACTAGACACTGTGGATATCTTAATGTGGCTCTAAAACATATAGATCGTAAAGTAGCCACAGCAGATATCTCAATGTGGTTCTAAAACAAATAAATCATAAAGTAGGCACTGTGGATATCTCAATGTGGCTCTAAAACCAAAAGATTTTGAAGTAGACACAGTAGATACCACAATGTGGCTATAAACAAATATGTGGTAAAGTAGACACAGTATATATCTTGATGTGGCTCTATAACAAATAGGTCGTAAAGTAGACACAGTAGATATATCAATGTGGCTCTAAAACAAATATATTTTAAAGTATACACTGTAGATATCTCGATGTGGTTCTAAAACAAAAAGATTGTAAAGTAAACACAGTAGATATCTGAATGTGGTCTTAAAACAAATAGATCGTAAAGTAGACACAGTAGATATCTCAAAGTGGCTCTAAAACAAATAGATCGTAAAGAAGAAATAGAAGTTATCTCAATATGGCTCTAAAACTATAAGATCATAGAGTAGATACTGTAGATATTTCAATGTGGCTCTATAACAAGTAAGTCGTAAAGTAGATACAACAGATACCTTAATTTGGTTCTTAGACCAATTTATTGTAAAGTAGACACAGTAGATATCTTAATTTGGCTGTAAAACAAATACATCGTGTAGTAGTCACAGTAGATTTCTCAATGTGGCTGTAAAACAAATATGTCGTAAATAACACAGTACATATCGCAATGTGGCTCTAAAACAAATAGATCGTAAAGTAGACACAGCAGATATTTTAATGTGGCTCTATAACAATTATATTGTAAAGTAGACACAGTAGATAATTCAGTGTGGCTCAAAATCATATAGACCGTAAAGTAGACACAGCAGATATCTAAATGTGGTTCTAAGACAAATAGATCGTAAAGTAGACTCAGTAGATATCTTAAAGTGGCTCTAAAACAAATAGGTCATACAGTAGACAAGTTAGATATCTCAATGTGGCTCTAAAACAAATAGATCGTAAAGTAGACACAGTAAATATCTCAATGTGGCTCTAAAACTAATAGATCATACAGTAGATACTGTAGATATCTCAATGTGGCTCTATAACAAATAAGTCGTAAAGTAGATACAGCAGATATCTTAATTTGGTTCTAAAACCTATATATTGTAAAGTAGACACAGTAGATATCTTAATTTGGCTCTAAAACAAATACATCGTGAAGTAGACACAGTAGATATCTCAATGTAGCTCTAAAACAAATATGTTGTAAAGTTGACACTGTGGATATCTTAATGTGGCTCTAAAACAAAAAGAACGTGAAGTAGACACAGCAGATATCTCAATGTGGCTCTAAAACATATATATTGTAAAGTAGACACAGTAGATATCTTAATGTGGCTCTAAAACAAATAGATCGTAAAGTAAGCACTGTAGATATCTCAATGTGGCTCTAAAACACATAGATCGTAAAGTAGACTCAGTAGATATTTTAATGTGGCTCTAAAACAAATATATTGTAACGTAGAAACAGTAGATATCTCAATGTGGCTCTAAAACAAATATATCGTAAAGTAGACACAGCAGATATCTGAATGTGGCTCTAAAACAAATAGATCGAAAAGTAGACACAGAAAATATCTCAATGTGGCTCTAAAACTAATAGATCATACAGTAGACACAGTAGATATCTCAATATGGCTTTACAACAAATTGGTCGTAAAGTAGACACAGCAGATATCTGAATGTGGCTCTAAAACAAATAGATCGAAAAGTAGACACAGTAGATATCTTAATGTGGCTCTAAAACAAAGAGATCGTAAAGTAGACACTGTAGACATCTTAATGTTGCTCTAAAACATATAGATTGTAAAGTAGACACAGTAGATATCTTAAATTTGGCTTTAAAAGAAATAGATCGTGAAGTAGACTTAGTAGATATCTAATTGTAGCTCAAAAACATATCGATCGTAAAGCAGACACAGTAAATATCTCAATGTGGCAATAAAACAAATAAATCGTAAAGTAGACA
>NW_013674035.1:4359-9881 GCF_000517525.1 Limulus polyphemus
GATGTGGCTCTATGAAAAATAGGTCGTAAAGTAGATACAGCAGATATCTCAATGTGGCTCTAAAACTAATAGATCATAGAGTAGACACAGTAGATATCTCAATGTGGCTTTACAACAAATTGGTCGTAAAGTAGACACAGCAGATACCTGAATTTGGCTCCAAAACAAATATGTCGTAAAGGAGACACATTAGATATCTCGATGTGGCTCTATGACAAATAGGTCGTAAAGTGGATACAGCAGATATGTCAATGTGGTTCTAAAACAAAACGATCGCGATGTAGACACAGTAAATATCTCAATGTGTTTCCAAAACAAATAGATCGTAAAGTAAACACAGCAGATACCTCAAAGTGGCTCTAAAACAAATATATTGTAAAGTAGAAAAAGTAGATATCTCAATGTATCTCTGCAACTAATAAATCGTAAACTAGACACTGTGGATATATTTATGTGGCTCTAAAACAAAAAGAACGTAAAGTAGACACAGCAGATATCTCAATGTGGCTTTAAAACAAATATATTGTAAAGTAGACACAGTAGATATCTTAATGTGGCTCTAAAACAAATAGATCGTAAAGAAAGCACTGTAGATATCTCAATGTGGCTCTAAAAGACATAGATCGTAAAGTAGACTCAGTAGATATTTTAATGTGGCTCTAAAACAAATATATTGTAACGTAGAAACAGTAGATATCTCAATGTGGCTCTAAAACAAATATATCGTAAAGTAGACACAGCAGATATCTAAATGTGGTTCTAAGACAAATAGACCGTATACTAGACATTGTAGATATCTTAATGTGGCTCTAAAACAAATAGATCGTAAAGTTGACACAGCAGATATCTCAATGTGGTTCTAAAACAAAACGATCGTGAAGTAAACACAGCAGATATCTCAAATTGGCTCTAAAACAAATATATTGTAAAGTAGACACAGTAGCTATCTCAATGTGGCTCTGCAACAAATATATCGTAAACTAGACACTGTGGATATCTTAATGTGGCTCTAAAACACATAGATCGTAAAGTAGACTCAGTAGATATTTTAATGTGGCTCTAAAACAAATATATTGTAAAGTAGACACAGTAGATATCTCAATGTGTCTCTAAAACAAATATATTGTAAAGAAGACAAAACAGATATCTCAATGTAGTTCTAAAATAAAAAAGATCATGAAGTAGACACAGTAGATATCTTAATTTGCTTTAAAACAAATAGACCGTAAAGTAGACACAGTAGATATCTCAATGTGTCCCTAAAACAATTAGATAATAAAGATACCTCAATGTGGTTCTAAAACAAAAAGATCGTTAAGTAGACACAGTAGATATCTCAATGTGGCTCTAAAACAAATACATCGTAATGTATACACAGCAGATATCTCAATGTGGCTCTAAAACAAATATATTGTAAAGTATCCACACTAGATATCTTTGAGATATCCACTGTGTCTACTTTGCGACCTTTTTGTTTTAGAACCACATTGAGATATCTTTTGTGTCTACATTACGATCTATTTGTTTTAGGACCACATTGAGATATCTACTGTGTCTGCCTGATGGTCTATTTGTTTTATAACATAACTGAGATATCTGCTGTGTCTAATTTACAATTTATTTGTTATAGATCCACATTGGATCGTAAAGTATACACAGCAGATATCTCAATGTGGCTCTAAAATAAATATATCGTAAAGTATCCACAGTAGATATCTCAAAGTTGGTCTAAAACAAATAGACAGTAAAGTAAACACAGTAGATATCTCAATGTGGCTCTAAAACAAATAGATCGTAAAGTAAACACAGCAGATATTTCAATGTTGCTCTAAAACACGTAGATCACATAGTAGACAGAGTGGATAATCTCAATGTGGCTCTAAAACACATAGATCGTAAAGTAGACACAATAGATATGTCAATGTGGTTCTAAAATAAAAAAGATCGTGAAGTAGACACAGTATATATTTAATTTGGCTCTAAGACAAATAGATCTTAAAATATACACAGCAGATATCTGAATGTGGTTCTAAAAAAAGATCGTAAAGTGAACACAGTAAATATCTCAATATGGCTCTAAAACAAATATATTGTAAAGCAGACACAGCAGATATTTCAATGTGGCTCTAAAACAAATAGACCATAAAGTAGACACAGCAGATATCTCAATGTTGCTCTAAATCAAATAGATATCACAATGTGGTTCTAAAACAAGTAAATCATAAAATAGACACAGTAGATATCTCAATTTGGCTTTAAAACTAATAGATTGTAAAGTAGACACAATAGATATCTCAATGTGGTTCAATAACAATTAGAGCGTAAGGTAGACACTATGGATATCTCAAAGTGGCTTTAAAACAATTAGATCGTAAAATAGAAACAGAAGATATTGCAATGTGGCTCTAAAACAAATAGACTGTAAAGTAGATACAACAGATATTTCAATGTTGCTCTAAAACACATAGATCGCAAAGTAGACACAGTGGATATCTTAATGTGGCTCTAAATCAATTATATTGTAAAGTATACACTGTAGATATCTTAATGCGTCTCTAAAACAAATAAATCGTAAAGTAGACACAGTGAATATCTCAATGTGGCTCTAAATCTAAAAGATCATACAGTAGGCAAACTAGATATCTCAATGTGGCTCTATAACAAATTGGTCGAAAAGTAGACAAGGCAGATACCTCAATGAGGCTCTAAAACAAATATGTCGTAAAGGAGACACTATATATATATATCTCAATGTGGCTCTAACACAAATATATTGTAAAGTAGACACAGCAGATATCTCAAAGTGATTCTAAAACAAAAAGATCGTAAAACAGACACAGCAGATATCTCAAAGTGATTCTAAAACAAAAACATCGTAAAGTAGACACAGTAGATATCTCAATGTGGCTCTAAAAGAAATATTTTTTAAAGTAGACACAGTATATATCTGAATGTGGCTCAAAATCAAATAAATCGCAAAGTAGACAGAGTAGATTTCTTAATGTAGCTCTAAATATAGACAGTAAAGTAGACACAATAAATATCTCAATGTGGCTCAAAAACAAATAGACGGTAAAGTAGATACAGTAGATATTTCAATGTTGCTCTAAAACACATAAATCGCAAAGTAGACACAGCAGATATCTCAATGTGGCTCTAAAACAAATATATCGTAAAGTAGACACAGCAGATAACTCAATGTGGTTCAAAAACAAAAAGATCGTAAAACAGACACAATAGATATCTCAATGTGTCTGTTAAACTAATAGATCATACAGTAGACACAGTAGATATCTCATTTTGTCTCTATAACAAATTGGTCGTAAAGTAGACCCAGCAGATACCTCATTGAGGCTCCAAAAGAAATATGTCGTAAAGGAGACACTATATATATCTCAAAGTGGCTCTAACACAAATATATTGTAAAGTAGACACAGCAGATATCTCAATGGGGTTCTAAAACCAAAAGATCGTGAAGTAGACAAAGCAGATATCTCAATGTGGTTCTAAAACCAAAAGATTGTTAAGTAGACACAGTAGATATCTCAATGTTTCTCTAAAGCAAATAAACCGTAAAGTAGACACAGTATATATCTCAATGTGGCTCTAAAACAAATAGATCGTAAAATAGACACAGCGGATATCTCAAAGTGATTCTAAAACAAAAAGATCGTAAAGTAGACACGTCAGATAATTAAATGTGATTCGAAAAGAAAAAAGATCGTAAAGTAGACACATTAGATATCTCAAAGTGTCTCTAAAACAAATAGATCGTAAAGCAGACACTGTAGATATCTCAATGTGGCTCTAAAACAAATAGATCGTAAAGTAGACACAGTAGATATCTCAATGTAGGTCTTAAAGAAATAGAGAGCAAAGTAGAGACAGTCGATATCTCAATGTGGCTCAAAAACAAATAGACCGTAAAGTAGATAGAGCAGATATTTCAATGTTGATCTAAAACACATAGATCGCAAAGTACATGCAGTGGATATCACAATGTGGTTCTAAAACATATAGATTGTAAAGTAGACACAGTGGATATCCAAATGTGGTTCAAAAACAAATAAATTGTAAAGTAGACACAGTATATATATCAATGTGGCTCTAAAACAAGTAGATCATAAAGCAGAGACAGTACATATCTCAATGTGTCTCAAAATCAAATACACCATAAAGTAAAAACTGTAGATATCTTAATGTGGCTCTAAAACAAAAAGATCGTAAAGTAAACACAGCAGATATCTGAATGTGACTCTAAAACAAATAGATCGTAAAGTAGACACAGTAGATATCTCAATGTGGCTCAAAATCAAATACACCGTAAAGCAGACACTCTAGCTGTCTTAATGTGTCTCTAAATATCAAAAAATCGTAAAATAGACACAGTAAATATCTCAAGGTGGCTCGAAAACTAATAGATCATACAGTTGACACAGTAGATATCTCAATGTGGCTATATAACAAATAGGTCGTAAAGTAGACACATAAAATATCTCAATGTGGCTCTAAAACAAATAGACCATAAAGTAGACACAGTAGATATCTCAATGAGGCTCAAAATCAAATACACCGTAAAGCAGACACTCCAACAGTTTTAATATGTCTCTAAATATAAGAAAATCGTAAAGTAGACACAGTAAGTATCTCAATGTGGCTCTATAACAAATACGTCGTAAAGTAGACAAAGCAGATATCTCAATGTGTCTCGAAAACTAATAGATCATACAGTTGACACAGTAGATATCTCAATGTGGTCCTAAAACAAACAGATCGTAAAGTAGACACAGTAGATATCTCTAAGTGGCTGTAAAACAAATACACAGTAAAGTAGACACAGTAGATATCTCAATGTGGCTCAAAAACAAATAAACCGTATAGTAGATACAGCAGATATCTCAAAGTGTTTCTAAAACAAAAAGATCGTAAAGTAGACACAGCAGATAATTCAAAGTGATTTTAAAATAAAAATATCGTAAAGTAGACACAGTAGATATCTCAAAGTGGCTCTAAAACAAATAGATCGTAAATCAGACACAGTAGATATCTCAAGGTGGCTCAAAATCAAATAGACCGTAAAGTAGACACTGTAGATATCTTAATGTGGCTCTAAAACAAATAGCTCGTAAAGTAGACACAGTAGATATCTCAATGTGGCTCTAGAACAAATTGATCGCAAAATAGACACGGTAGATATCTCAAGGTGGCTCTAAAACAAAAAGACCATAAAGCAGACACAGTAGATATCTCAAGGTGTCTCAAAATCAAATAGACCGTAAAGTAGACACTGTAGATATCATAATGTGGCTCTAAAACAAATAGCTCGTAAAGTAGACACAGTAGATATCTCAATGTGGCTCTAGAACAAATTGATCGCAAAATAGACACGGTAGATATCTCAAGGTGGCTCTAAAACAAAAAGACCATAAAGTAGACACAGTAGATATCTCAATGTAGCTTTAGAACAAATAAATCTCAAAGTAGACACGGTAGATATCTCAAGGTGGCTCTAAAACAAAAAG
>NW_013674035.1:9894-29166 GCF_000517525.1 Limulus polyphemus
CTTTTTGTTTTAGAGCCACCTTGAGATATCTACCGTGTCTATTTTGCGATCAATTTGTTCTAGAGCCACATTGAGATATCTACTGTGTCTACTTTATGGTCTTTTTGTTTTAGAGCCACCTTGAGATATCTACCGTGTCTATTTTGCGATCAATTTGTTCTAGAGCCACATTGAGATATCTACTGTGTCTACTTTACGAGCTATTTGTTTTAGAGCCACATTATGATATCTACAGTGTCTACTTTACGGTCTATTTGATTTTGAGACACCTTGAGATATCTACTGTGTCTGCTTTATGGTCTTTTTGTTTTAGAGCCACCTTGAGATATCTACCGTGTCTATTTTGCGATCAATTTGTTCTAGAGCCACATTGAGATATCTACTGTGTCTACTTTACAATGTATTTGTTTTAGAGCCACATTGAGATATCTGCTGTATGTATTTTACGATCTATTTGTCTTAGAGCCACATTAATATATATATTGTGTCTACTTCACGATCGTTTTTATTTTAGAACCACATTGAGATATCTGCTGTGTCTAATTTACAATATATTTGTTCTAGAGCCACATTGATATATATACTGTGTCTACTTTACAATATATTTGTTTTAGAGCCACATTCAGATATCTACTGTGTCTTCTTTACGATCTTTGTGTTTTGGAACCACATTGAGATATCTACTGTGTCTTCTTTTCGGTCTATTTGTTTTAGAGTCACATTGAGATGTCTGCTGTGTTTATTTTACAATATATTTGTTTTAGATCTACATTGAGCTATATACTGTGTCTACTTTACGACAAATTTGTTTATAGCCTCATTGTGATATCTACTGTGTCTACTGCTTCAATGAGGCTCTAAAACAAATATGTCGTAAAGTAGACACTACATATATCTCAATGTGGCTCTAACACAAATAAACAGTAAAGTAGACACAGTAGATATATCAATGTGGATCAAAAACAAATAAACCGTAAAGTAGATACAGCAGATATTTCAATGTTGCTCTAAAACACATAGATCTCAAAGTAGACACAGTAGATATCTCATTGTGGCTCTAAAATAAATATTTTTTTAAAGGAGACACAGTAAATATCTCAATGCGGCTTTGAAACATATAGATACTAAAGTAGACACAGCAGATATCTCAAATGGGTCTCAAACAAGTAGATCATAAAGTAGACAAAGTAGATATCTCAATGTGGCTCTAGAACAAATAGATCAAAAAGCAGACACGGTAGATATCTCAAGGTGGCTCTAAGCAAAAATACCATAAAGCAGACACAGTAGATATCTCAATTTAGCTCTAAAACACATAGATTGCATAGTAGACACATTGGATATCTCAATGTTGCTCTAAAACAAATATGTTTTAAAGTAGACACAGTAGATATTTCAATGCGGCTCTAAAACAAATAGATCATAAAGTAAACACAGTACATATCTCAATGTGGCTCAAAATCATATAAATCGTAAAGTACACAATGTAGATATCTTATAGTGGCTCTAAAAAATCGTAAATTAGACACAGCAGATATCTCAATGTGGCTCTAAAACAAATAGACCATAAAGTAGACACAGTAGATATCTCAATGTAGCTCTAAAACAAATAGACAGTAGGTAGACAAAGTAGATATATCAATGTGGCTAAAAAACAAATAGACCGTAAATTAGATACAGCAGATATTTCAATGTTTCTCTAAAACACATATATCGCATAGTAGACACAGGGCATATCTCAATGTTGCTCTAAAATAAATATATTGTAAAGTAGACACAGTAGATATCTCAAAGCGGCTCTAAAACAAATAGATCATAAAGTAGACATAGTACACATCTCAATGTGTCTAAAAATCATATACACCGTAAAGTAGACAATGTAGATATCTTAATGTGGCTCAAAATCAAATAGATCGTAAAGTAGCCACAGTAAATATCTCAATGTGGTTATAAAACTAAATGATCATGAAGTAGACACAGTAAATATCGCAATATGGCTCTAAAACAAATGTATTGTAAAATAAACACAGTAGATATCTCATTGTGGCTCTATAACAAATAGGTCGCAAAGTAGACACAGCATATATCTCAATGTGGCTCTAAAACAAATATATTGTAAAGAAGACACAGAAGATATCTTAATGTTTCCATAAAACTATTAGATCATACAGTAGACACAGTAGATATCTCAATGTGGCTCTAAAACAAATAGATCGTAAAGTACACACAGCAGATATCTCAATGTGGCTCTAAAATAAATATATCGTAAAGTATCCACAGTAGATATCTCAAACTTGGTCTAAAACAAATAGACAGTAAAGAAGACATAGTAGATATCTCAATGTGGCTCTAAAACAAATAGATCGTAAAGTAGACACAGCAGATATTTCAATGTTGCTTTCTCAAAAACAGGTCGTAAAGTAGACACAATAGATATATCAATGTGGCTCACAAAAAATAGACCGTAAAATAGACACAGCTGACATCTCAATTTGGCTCTAAAACAAATAGACCATAAAGTAGACACAGTAGATATCTCAATGTAGCTCTAAAACAAATAGACAGTAAAGTAGACACAGTAGATATATCAATTTGGCTCAAAAACAAATAGACCGTAAAGTAGATACAACAGATATTTCAATGATGCTCTAAAACACATATATCGCATAGTAGACACAGTGGATATCACAATGAGGCTATAAATAAATATGTCGTAAATTAGACACAGTATAAATATATATGTGGCTCTAAACCAAATATTTTGTAAAATAAACACAGCAGATATCTCAATGTGGCTCTAAAACAAATAGATCGTAAAGTATACACAGCAGATATCTCAATGTGGCTCTAAAATAAATAAATCGTAAAGTATCCACAGTAGATATCTCAAAGTTGGTCTAAAACAAATAGACAGTAAAGTAGACACAGTAGATATCTCAATGTGGCTCTAAAACAAATAGATCGTTAAGTAGACACAACAGATATTTCAATGTTGTTTTCTCAAAAACAGGTCGTAAAGTAGACACAATAGATATATCAATGTGGCTCACAAAAAATAGACCGTAAAATAGACACAGCAGACATCTCAATGTGGCTCTAAAACAAATAGACCATAAAGTAGACACAGTAGATATCGCAATGTGGTCCTAAAACAAATAGTTCGTAAAGTACACACAGTAGATATTTGAATTTGGCTCTAAAACAAATATATATTATAAAATAGACACAGTAGATATCTGAATGTGAATCTAAAACAAATATATTGTAAAGTAAACACAGTAAATATTTCAATTTGGCTCTAAAGCTAATAGATCATACAGTAGACACAGTAAATATCTCAATGTGGCTCAATAACAAATTGGTCGTAAAGTAGACACAGTATATATCTCAATGTGGTTCTAAAACAAAAAGATCGTGAAGTAGACACAGTAGATATTTCAATATGGATCTAAAACAAGTAGATCATAAAGTAGACACAACAGATAACTCAATGTGGCTCTAAAAAAATTGACCATAAAGAAGACATAGTAAATATCTCAATGTGGCTCAAAATCATATACACCGTAAAGTAGACAATGTAGATATCTTAATGTGGCTCAAAATCAAATAGATCGTAAAGTAGCCACAGTAGATATCTCAATGTTGTTCTAAAACAAATAAATCATAAAGTAGACACTGTAGATATCTCAATGTGGTTCTAAAACAAAAAGATCATGAAGTAGACACAGTAGATATTTCAATTTGGATTTAGAACAAATAGATCGTAAACTAGACACAGTAGATGTCTCAATGTGGCTCTAAAACAAATATATCATAAAGTAGACAACGCAAATATCTCAATGTGGCTCTCCAAAAAACAGGTCGTAAAGTAGACACAGTAGATATCTCAAGGTGGCTCTAAAACAAATACATCGTAAAGTAGACACAGTAAATATCTCAATGTGGCTCAAAAACAAATAGACCGTAAAGTGGACACAGCAGATAACTTAATGTGTCTTTAAAACAAATATATTGTAAAGTAGACAATGTACATATCTCATTGTGGCTCTAAAACACATAGATCGTAAAGTAGACACAGCAGATATCTCAATGTGGCTCTAAAACAAATAGACCATAAAGTAGACACAGTAAATATCTCAATGTAGCTCTAAAACAAATAGACAGTAAAGTAGACACAGTAGATATATCAATTTGGCTCAAAAACAAATAGACCGTAAAGTAGATACAGCAGATATTTCAATGTTGCTCTAAAACACATATATCGCATAGTAGAAACAGTGGATATCTCAATGTGGCTCTAAAACAAATATATTGTAAATTAGACACAGTAGATATCTCAATGTGGTTCTAAAACAAATAAATCATAAAGTAGAAACTGTAGATATCTCAATGTGGCTCTCAAACACTTAGATCGTAAAGTAGACAAAGTAGATATTTTAAAGTTGCTGTAAAACAAATATAGTGTAAAGTAGATACAGTAGATATCTCAATGTGGCTCTATTACAAATAGAACGTAAAGTAGACACAGAAGATATCTCAAGGTAGCTCTGAAACAAATAGACCATAAAGTAGACACTGTATATATCTCAATGTGGCTCTAAAACTAATAGATCATACAGTAGACATAGCAGGTATTTCAATGTGGCTCTAGAACAAATAGACCATAAATTGGACACAGTAGATATCTCAGTGTAGCTCTAAAACAAATAGATCGCAAAGTAGATACAGCAGATATTTCAATGTTGCTCTAAAACTAATAGATCATATTAGAACAAATAAATCTCAAAGTAGACACGGTAGATATCTCAAGGTGGCTCTAAAACAAAAAGACCATAAAGCAGACACAGTAGATATATGAATGTGGCTCAAAAGCAAATATATTATAAAGCAGACACAGTAAATATCTCAATTTAGCTCTAAAACAAATAGCTCGTAAAGTAGACACAGTAGATATCTCAATGTGGCTCTAAAACAAATATATTGTAAAGTAGACAAAGTAGATATCTCAATGTGGCTCTAGAACAAATAGATCAAAAAGCAGACACGGTAGATATCTCAAGGTGGCTCTAAGACAAAAACACCATAAAGCAGAAACAGTAGATATCTCAATTTAGCTCTAAAACACATAGATCGTAAAGTAGACACAGTAGATATTTTAATGTAGCTCTAAAACAAATATATTGTACAGTAGATACAGTAAATATATTAATGTGTCTCTAAAACACGTAGATCGTAAAGTAGACACAGTAAATATCTCAATGTGGCTCTAAAAGTAATAGATCTTACAGTAGACACAGTAGATATCTCAATGTGGCTCTATAACAAATTGGTCGTAAAATAGACACAGTGGATATCTGAATGTAGCTCAAAAACAAATATATTATAAAGTAGACACAGTAGATATCTGAATGTGGCTCTAAAACAAATAGATCGTAAAGTAGACACAGTAAATATCTCAATGTGACTCTAAAACTAATCGATCATACAGTAGATACTCTAGACATCTTAATGTAGCTCTATAACAGATTGTTCGTAAAGAAGACACAGCAGATAGGTGGCTCAAAATCAAATAGACCGTAAAGTAGACACTGTAGATATCTTAATGTGGCTCTAAAACAAATAGCTCGTAAAGTAGACACAGTAGATATCTCAATGTAGCTTTGAGATATCTACTGTGTCTGCTTTACGATCTATTTGTTTTAGAGCCACTTTGAGATCGTAAAGTAGACACAGTAGATATCTCAATGTGGCTCCAAAACAAATAGATCGTAAAGTATACACAGGAGATATCTCAATGTGGCTCTAAAACAAATAGATCATAAATTAGACATAACATATATCACAATGTGGTTCTAAAACAAAAGATCGTAAAGTAGACACAGTAGATATCTGAATGTAGCTCTAAAATAAATATATTGTAAAGTAGATACAGTAGATATCTCAATGTAGCTCTAAAACAAGTAGATCATAAAATAGACAAAGTAGATATCTCAATGTGGCTCAAAAACAAATACACTGGTGTATCTGTATTTGAGCCACATTGAGATATCTGTTGTGTCTACTCTATGATCTAATTGTTTTAGAGCCACATTGAGATATCTACTATGTCTACTTTTCGGTCTAATTGTTTTAGAGCCACATTGAGAAATCTGCTGTGTTTATTTTATAAAATATTTGTTTTAGAGCCACTTTGAGATAAATACTGTATCTACTTTACGACATATTTGTTTATAGCAACTTTGGATATCTACTTTGTCTACTTTACGTTTCACAGCCATATTGAGATACCTACTGTGCCTACTTTACGATCTATTTGTTTTAATGCCACATTGAGATATCTACTATGTCTACTTCAAGATCGTTTGGTCTTAGAACCACTTTGAGGTATCTGCTGTTTCTGTTTTATGACTTATTTCTTTTAGAGACACATTGAAATATCTTATGTTTCTACTTTACAATATATTTCTTTTAGAGCCACATTGAGATATATACTATGTCTACTTTACGATATATTTGTTTTAGAGCTACATTAAGATAACTAATGTGTCTACTTTACGATATATTGGTTTTAGAACCAGATTGAGATATCTGCTGTGTCTACTTTACGACCTATTTGTTGTAGAGTCACATTAAGATATCTACTTTGTCTACAGTATGATCTAATAGTTTTTGAGCGAAATTGAGATATTTACCGAGTCTACTTTATGGTCAATTTGTTTTAGACCCACTTTGGATATCTACTTTGTCTACTTTACAGTGTATTTGTTTTTGAGCCACATTGGTATATCTACTTTGCCTACTTTATGATCTACTTGTTTTAGAGCCACATTGAGATATCTATTGTGTCTACTTTACGATCTATTTGTTTTAGAACCAAATTGAGATATCTGCTGAGTCTACTTTACGGTCTTTTTGTTTTAGAACCACATTGAGATATCTAATTTGTCTACTTTTCGGTCTGTTTGTTTTAGAGCGACATTGATATATCTGCATTGCTTATTTTACAAAATATTTGTTTTAGAGCCAAATTGAGATATATACTGTGTCTACTTTAAGACATATTTTTTTATAGTCACATTGTGATATGTATTGTGTCTGTTGTATGATCTATTAGTTTAGAGCCACATTGAGATATTTATTGTGTCTACTTTACAATATATTTATTTTAGAGCCACATCAATATATCTACCTTGTCTACTTTACGGTGTATTTGTTTTTGAGCCACATTGAGATATTTACTGTGTCTACTTTACGATCTATTTGTTTTAGAGCCACATAAAGATAACTACAGTGTCTACTTTACCACGATCATTTTGTTTTAGAACCACATTGAGAAATCTACTGTGTCTACTTTACGGTGATATTTGTATAAGAGCCATTTTGAGATATCTGCTGTGTCTACTTTACAATATGTTTGTTTTAGCGCCATATTGAGATATATACTGTGTCTACTTTACGATCATTTTGTTTTAGAACCACATTGAGAAATCTACTGTGTCTACTTTACGGTGATATTTGTATAAGAGCCATTTTGAGATATCTGCTGTGTCTACTTTACAATATGTTTGTTTTAGCGCCATATTGAGATATATACTGTGTCTACTTTACGACATAGTTGTTTTAGAGCTACATTGAGATATCTACTGTGTCTGCTTTACGACCTATTTGTTATAGAGCTACATTGAGATATTTTTTGTGTCTACTTTACGATATATTTAAATAGACACAACAGATACCTCAATGTAGCTCTAAAACAAATAGACCATAAATTAGACACAGTAAATATATCAATGTGGCTCTAAAGCTAATAGATCGTAAAGTAGACACATCAGATACCTCAATGTGGTTCTAAAACAAAAAGATCGTAAATCAGACACATCAGATACCTCAATGTGGTTCTAAAACAAAAAGTTCGTGTAGTAGACTTAGTAGATATCTTAATGTGGCTCCAAAACAAATAGATCGTAAAGTATACACATCAGATATCTTAATGTGGCTCTAAAACAAATATATTGTAAAGTATCCACAGTAAATATCTCAATATGGCTTTAAAAAAATAGATCATGAAGCAGACACAGTAGAAATCTTAAGGTGGCCGTAAAACAAATATACTATAAATTGACACAGTATATATCTCAATGTGGCTCTAAAACAAATAGACCGTAAAAGTAGACACAGTAAATATTTCAATGTGGCTCTATAATAAATAGGTTTAAAGAAGACACAGCAGATATCTCAATGTGGCTCTAAAACTAATATATCGTAAAGTAGACACAGGAGATATCTCAAAGTGGTTCTGAACTATATAGATCGTAAAGTAGACAAAGTAGATATCTCAGAGTGGCTCTAAAACAAATAGATCGTAAAGTAGACCTAGTAGATATCTCAATGTGGCTCTATAAAAATAGGTTTAAAGAAGACACAGCAGATATCTCAATGTGGCTCTAAAACTAATATATCGTAAAGTAGACACAGCAGATATCTCAAAGTAGCTCTAAAACAAATAGACGGTAAAGTACACAGTAGATATCTCGAAGTAGCTCTAAAAGAAATAGACCGTAAAGTAGACAGTAAATATCTCAATGTTGCTCTAAAACTAATAGATCGTGAAGAAGACACAGTAGATATCTCAATATGGCTCAAAACAAATAGAGCGTAAAGTAGACACAACAGATATAACAATGTGGCTATAAACAAATATGTCGTAAATTAGACACAGTATATATCTCTTCAACAAATATATTATAAAAATTATCTCAAATATCTCAAAGTGGCTATAAAACAAATATATTGTAAAGTAGACACAGTAGATAACTCAATGTGGCTCTAAAACAAATAGACCATAAAATAGACACAGTAGATATATCAATGAAGCTCTAAAAGAAATAGACCGTAAAGTAGACACAGTTGATATCTCAATGTGGCTCTAAAACAAATATATTGTAAAGTAGACACAGTAGATAACTCAATATGGCTATAAACAAATATGTCGTAAATTAGACACAGTATATATCTCTTCAACAAATATATTATAAAATAAACAAAGCAGATTGTCTCAATGTGGCTCTAAAACAAACAGAAAGTAAAGTAGACACAGTTTATATCTCAATGTGGCTCTAAAACAAATATATTGTAAAGTAGACACAGTAGATAACTCAAAATGGCTCTAAAACAAATGGACCGTAAACTAGTTACAGTAAATATGTGAATGTGGCTTTAAAACTAATAGATCATATAGTAGACACAGTAGATATCACAATGTGGCTATAAAGAAATATGTCGTAAAGTAGACACAGCAGATATCTGAATGTGGCTCTAAAACTAATATATCGTAAAGTAGACACAGCAGATATCTCAAAGTAGCTCTAAAACAAATAGACGATAAAGTACACACAGTAGATATCTCGAAGTAGCTCTAAAAGAAATAGACCGTAAAGTAGACAGTAAATATCTCAATGTTGCTCTAAAACTAATAGATCGTGAAGAAGACACAGTAGATATCTCAATATGGCTCAAAACAAATAGAGCGTAAAGTAGACACAACAGATATCACAATGAAGCTATAAACAAATATGTCATAAATTAGACACAGTATATATCTATATTTGGCTCTACAACATACATATTATAAAATAAACAAAACAGATATCTCAATGTGGCTCTAAAACAAATATATTGTAAAGTAGACACAGTAGATAACTCAAAGTGGCTCTAAAACAAATGGACCGTAAACTAGTTACAGTAAATATGTGAATGTGGCTTTAAAACTAATAGATCATATGGTAGACACAGTAGATATCACAATGTGGCTTTAGTGAAATATGTCGTAAAGTAGACACAGCATATATCTCAATGTGGCTCTAACACAAATATATTGTGATGTAGACACAGTTGATATCTCAAAGTGGCTCTAAAACAAATATATCGTAAAGTAGACACAGTAGATATCTCAATGTGGCTGTAAATCAAATATATTGTAAAGTAGACGAAGAAAATACCTCAATGTGGCTCTATAACAAATCGGTCGTAAAATTAGACACAGCAGATTTCTCAATGTAGCTCTAAAACAAATAGATCGCAAAGTAGACACAGTGGATATCTCAATGTGGCTCTAAAACAAATTGGTGGTAAAGTAGAAACACCAGATACTTCAATGTGGATCTAAAACAAATAGACCATAAAGTAGACACACTAGATATCTCAATGTAGCTCTAAAACATATAGACTGTAAAGTATCCACAGTAGATACCTCAATGTGGCTCTAAAACAAATATATCGTAAAGTAGGCACAGTAGATATCTCGATGTTGCTCAAAATCAAATAGAACGTAAAGTAGACACAGCAGATATCTCAATGTGGTTCTAAAACAAAAAGATCGTAAAGTAGATACAGTAGATATCCGAATGTGGCTATAAAACAAACATATTGTAAATTAGACACAGCAGATATATAATTGTGGTTCTAAAATAAAAAAAGATCGTGAAGTAGACACAGTACATATCTTAATGTGGCTCTAAGACAAATAGATAGTAAAATATACACAGCAGATATCTCAATGTGGTTCTAAAACAAATAGATATTAAAGTAGATACAGTAGATATCTCAATTTGGCTCTAAAACCAATATATCGTAAAGTAGACACAGTAAATATCTCAATGTCGCTCTAAAACAATTATATTGTAAAGTAGACACAGTAGATATCTCAATGTTGCTCTAAAACAAATAAATCGAAAAGTAGACACAGCAGATATCTCAATGTGGTCCTAAACAAATAGACCATAAAGTAGACACAGTAGATATATCAATGTTGCTCTAAAACTAATTGTTCATACAGTAGACACAGTAGATATCTCAATGTGGCTCTAAACCAAATAGACCGAAAAGAAGACACAGTAGATATCTCATATCAGTAGATATGTGGTTCTAAATCAAAAAGATCGTAAAGTATACACAGGAGATATCTCAATGTGGCTCTAAAACAAATACATTGTAAAGTAGACACAGTAGATATCTCAATGTGGCTCTAAACCAAATAGACCGAAAAGAAGACACAGTAGATATCTCATATCAGTAGATATGTGGTTCTAAATCAAAAAGATCGTAAAGTATACACAGGAGATATCTCAATGTGGCTCTAAAACAAATAGAACGTAAAGTAGACACAGCAGATATTTCAATGTGGTTCTAAGAGAAATAGATCGTAAAGTGGACACAGTAGCTATCCCAAAGTGGCACCTAAAACAAAAATATTGTAAAATAAACAGAACAGATATCTCAATGTGGCTCTAAAACCAAAAGATTGTAAAGTAGACCCAGTAGATATCTGAATGTGGCTCTAAAACTAATATATTGTTAAGTAGATACAGTAGATATCACAATGTGGCTGTAAACAAATATGTTGTAAAATAGACACAGTATATCTCTCAATGTGGCTCTAAAACAAGTATATTATAAAATAAACACAACAGATATCTCAATGTGGCGCTAAAACAAATAGACCGAAAAGTAGACAAAGTAAATATCTCAATGTGGTTCTAAAACAAATATATTGTAAAGTAGAAACAGTAGATATCTCAATGTGGCTGTAAAACAAATAGATCGTAAAGTAGACACTATAGATATCTCAATGTAGCTCCAAAACAAACAGACATTAAAGTAGGCACAGTAGATATCTCAATGTGGCTCAAAAAGAAATAGACCGTAAATTAGATACAACAGATATTTCAATGTTGCTCTAAAACACATAGATTGCATAGTAGACACAGTGGATATCTCAATGTGGCTCAAAATCATATACACCTTAAATTAGACAATGTAGATATCTTAATGTGGCTCAAAATCAAATAGATCGTAAAGTAGCCACAGTAGATATATATATGTTGTTCTGAAACAAATAAATCATAAAGTAGACTCTGTAGATATCTCATTGTGGCTCTAAAACACATAGATCGTAAAGTAGACACAGCAGATATCTCAATGTGGCTCTAAAACAAATAGACCATAAAGTAGACACAGTAGATATCCCGGTGTAGCTCTAAAACAAAAACACAGTAAAGTAGACACAGTCGATATATCAATTTGGCTCGAAAACAAAAAGACCGTAAAGTATATACAGCAGATATTTCAATGTTGCTCTAAAACACATATATCGCATAGTAAACAAAGTGGATATCTCAATGTGGCTGTAAAACAAATATATTGTAAAGTAGACAATGTAGATATCTTAATCTGGCTCAAAATCAAATTGATCGTAAAGTAGACACAGTAGATATCTCAATGTGGCTCTAAAACAAATAGGTCGTAAAGAAGACACATCAGATATCTCAATGTGGTTCTAAAACAACTATTCCATAAAGTAGACACAGTAGATATCTCAATGTAGCTCTAAATCAAATAAACAGTAAAGTATACACAGTAGATATCGCAATGTAGCTCAAAAACAAATATACCGTAAAGTAGATACAGCAGATATTTCAATGTTGCTCTAAAACACATAGATCGAAAAGTAGACACAGTGGATATCTCAATGTGTCTCTAAAACAAATATTTTGTAAAGTAGACACATTAGATATCTAAATGTTGATCTAAAACAAATATATTGTAAAGTAGACACAGTAGATATCTCAATGTGGCTCTACATTTAATAGATCATACAGTAGACACAGTAGATATCACAAAAAGTCTATAAACAAATATGTCGTAAAGTAGACACAGTATATATCTCAATGTGCCTCTAAAACAATTATATTGTAAAATAAACACAGCAGATATCTCAATGTGGCGCTAAAACAAATAGACCGAAAAGTAGACACAGTAGATATCTCAATGTGGTTCTAAAAGAAAAGGTTCGTGAATTAGACACAGTAGATATCTCAAAGTGGCTCTAAAACAAATAGATCATAAAGTAAACATAACAGATATCTCAAAGTGGCTCTAAAACACATATATTGTAAAGTAGACAGAATAGATATCTCAATGTGGCTCTAAAACAAATATATCGTAAACTACACACAGTAAATATTTCAATTTGGCTTTAAAACAAATAGATTGTAAAGTAGACACAGTAGATGTCTCAATGTGGCTCTATAACAAATATATCGTGAAGTAGACAAGGCAAATATCTCAATGTGGCTCTCTAAAAACAGATCGTAAAGTAGACAAAGCAGATATCTAATGTGGTTCCAAAACAAATAGATCGTAAAGTAGACACTGCAGCTAACTCAATGTGGCTCTAAAACAAATAGATCGTAGAGCAGACACAGTAGTTATCTCAAGGTGGTTGAAAACAAATAGATCGTAAAGTAGACAGAGCAGATACCTCAATGTGGTCCTAAAACAAATAGATCGTAATGTAGACACAATAGATATGTGAATGTGGCTCAAAATCAAATAGACCGTATAGTAGACACTGTAGATATAACAATGTGGCTCTAAAACAAATATATTGTAAAGTAGAAAGAGTAGATATCTCAATGTGGCTCAAAAACAAATATATATTGTAAAGTAGACACAGTATATATCTCAATGTGGCTCTAAAACAATTATATTGTAAAATAAACACAGCAGATATCTCAATGTTACTGTAAAACACATATATTGTAAAGTAGAAAGAATAGATATCTCAATGTGGCTCTACTACAATTATATCGTAAAATACACAATGTAAATAATTCAATTAGGCTTTAAAACAAATAGATCGTAAAGTAGACACAGTAGATATCTCTAAGTGGCTCTAAAACAAATAGATCGTAAAGTAGACACAGCAGCTAACTCAATGTGGCTCTAAAACAAATCGATCGTAAAGCAGACACAGTAGTTATCTCAAGGTGGTTGAAAACAAATAGATCGTAAAGTAGACACAGTAGATGTCTCAATGTGGCTCTAAAACAAATATATCGTAAAATAGACAACGCAAATATCTCAATGTGGCTCTCTAAAAACAGGTCATAAAGCAGACACAGCAGATATCTCAAAGTGGCTCTAAAACAAATATATCTCAATGTGTCTTTAAAATAAATAGATCGTAATGTAGACATAGTAGGTATCTCAATTTGGCTCTCAAATAAATAGGTCGTAAAGAAGACACAGCAGATATCTCAGTGTGGTTCTAAAACAAATATTCCATAAAGTAGACACAGTAGATATCTCAATGTAGCTCTAAAACAAATAAAAAGTAAATTAGACACAGTAGATATCGCAATGTAGCTCAAAAACAAATAGACCGTAAAGTAGATACAGCAGATATTTCAATGTGGCTCTAAAACAAATAGACCTAAATGTAGACACAAAAGATATCTCAATGTGGTTCTAAAACAAAAACGTTGCAAGGTAGACACAGTGGATATCTCAATGTGGCTCTAAAACAAATATATTGTAAAGTAGACACAGTAGATATCTCAACGTGGCTCTAAATTTAATAGATCGTAAAGTATACACAGCAGATATCTCAGTGTGGCTCTAAAATAAATATATTGTAAATTATGCACAGTAGATATCTCAATGTGGTCCTAAAACAAATAGATCGTAAAGTAGACACTGTATATATCTCAATGTGGCTCTAAAAATATATTGTAAAATAAACACAGCAGATATTTCAATGTGGCTCTAAAACAAATAGACCAAAAGTAGAAACAAAAGATATCTCAATGTGGTTCTAAAACAAAAAGGTCGCAAAGTAGACACAGTGGATATCTCAATGTGGCTCTAAAACAAATATATTTTAAAGTAGACACAGTAGATATCTCAATGTTGCTCTAAAACAAATATATTGTAAAGTAGACACAGTAGATATCTCAATATGGCTCTAAATTTAATAGATCATTCAGTAGACACAGTAGATATCACAAATAGTCTATAAACAAATATGTCGTAAAGTAGACACAGCAGATATCTCAATGTGGTTCTAAAACAAAAGGTTCGTGAATTAGACACAGTAGATATTACAAAGTGGCTCTAAAACAAATAGATCATAAAGTAAACACAGTAGCTATCTCAATGTGGTTCTGCAACAAATATATCGTAAACTAGACACTGTGGATATCTTAATGTGGCTCTAAAACAAAAAAGATCGTAAAGTAGACACAGCAGATATCTCAATGTTGCTCTAAAACAAATAGATCGTAAAGTAGACACAACAGATATCTCAATGTGGCTCTAAAACAAATAAACTATAAAGTAGACACAGTAGATATCTCAATGTAGCTTTAAAAAATACACAGTAAAATAGACAAAGTAGATATCTCAATGTGGCTCAGTAAACAAATAGACCGTAAAGTAGAAAGAGCAGATATTTTAGTGTTGCTCTAAAACACATAGATCACAAAGTAGACACAGTGGATATCTCAATATGGCTCTAAAACAATTATAATGTAAATTAGACATAGTAGATATCTGAATGTGGCTCTAAAACAAATATATTGTAAAGTAGACACAGTAGATATCTCAAAGTGGCTGAAAAATCATATAGATCGTGAAGTAGACACAGTAGATGTCTCAATGTGGCTTTAAAATAAATATATCGTAAAGTAGACAACGCAAATATCTCAATGTGGCTCTCTAAAAAACAGGTCGTAAATAAGACACAGCAGATATCTCAATGTGGTTCTAAAACAAATAAACAGTAAAGTAGACACAGTAGATATGTCAATGTCGCTCAAAAACAAATAGACCGTAAGATAGATACAGCAGATATTTCAATGTTGCTCTAAAACACATAGATCTCAAAGTAGACACGGTGGATATCTCAATGTGGATCTAAAATAAATATTTTTTAAAGGAGACACAGTAAATATGTCAATGCGGCTTTGAAACATATAGATCGTAAAGTAGACACAGGAGATATCTCAAAGTGGCTCTAAAACAAATAGATTGTAAAGTAGATACAGCAGCTAACTCAATGTGGCTCTAAAACAGATAGATCGTAAAGCAGACACAGTAGATACGTCAAGGTGGCTCTAAAACAAATATATCGTAAAGTAGACAACGCAAATATCTCAATGTGGCTTTAAAACCAAAAGATCGTAAAGTAGACATAGTAGGTATCTCAATGTGGCTTTAAAACAAATAGGTCTTAAAGCAGACACAATACATACCTCAAGGTGGCTCTAAAACAATTAGATCGTAAAGTAGACACAGTAGATGTCTCAAAGTGGCTCTAAAACAAATATATCGTAAAGTAGACAACTCAAATATCTCAATGTGGCTTTAAAACCAAAAGATCGTAAAGTAGACATAGTAGGTATCTCAATATGGCTTTAAAACAAATAGGTCGTAAATAAGACACAGCAGATATCTCAATGTGGTTCTAAAACAAATATACCATAAAGTAGACACAGTAGATATCTCAATGTAGCTCTAAAACAAATAAACTGTAAAGTAGACACAGTAGATATATCAATGAGTCTGAAAAACAAATAGACCGTAAAGTAGATACAGCAAATATTTCAATGTTGCTGTAAAACACATTTATCTCAAAGTAGACACAGTGGATATCTCAATGTGGCTATAAATTAAGTATTTTATAAAGGAGACACAGTAGATGTCTCAATGTGGCTCTAAAACAAATAGATCATAAAGTAGACTCGGCAGATATCTTAAAGTGGCTCTAAAAATAGATCGTAAAATAGACGTAGTAGATATCTCAAAGTGGCTTTAAAACAAAAATATCGTAAAGTAGACATCGCAGATATCTCAATGTGGCTATAAAAAATATATCGTAAAGTAGACACAGAAGATATCTCAATGTGGCTATAAAACAAAAAGATCGTAAAGTAGACACAGCAGATATCTCAATGTGGCTCTAAAACAAATAGACCATAAAGTAGACACAGTAGATATCTCAATTTGGCTTTCAAACAAAAAGATAGTAAAGTAGACACAGTTAATATCTCAATGTAGCTCTTGAACTAATAGATCATACAGTAGATACTGTCGATATCTAAATGTGGCTCTGTAACAAATAAGACGTAAAGTAGATACAGCAGATATCTTAATTTGGTTCTAAAACCAATAAGTCGTAAAGTAGACACAGTATATATATCTCAATATGGGTCTAAAACAAATAGATCGTAAAGTAGACACAGTAAATATCTCTATGTGGCTCTAAAACTAATAAATCATACAGTAGACACAGTAGATATCTCAATGTGGCTCTATAACAATTTGTTCGTAAAGTAGACACAGTATATATCTCAATGTGGCTCTGAAACAAATATATTGTAAAGTAGAAACAGTAGATATCTCAATGTGGCTCTAAAGCAAAAAGATCGTAAAGTAGACACAGCAGATATCTAAATGTGGTTCTAAGACAAATAGATCGTAAAGTAGACTCAATAGATATTTTAATGTGTCTCTAAAACAAATATATTGTAAAGTAGAAACAGTAGATATCTTAATTTGGCTCTAAAACAAATACATCGTGAAGTAGACACAGCAGATATCTCAATGTAACTCTAAAACACATAGATCGTAAAGTAGACACAGCAGATATTTTAATGTGGCTCTAAAACAAATAGATCGTAAACTAGACACTTTGGATATTTTAATGTGGCTCTAAAACATATAGATCGTAAAGTAGCCACAGCTGATATCTCAATGTGGTTATAAAACAAATAAATCATAAAGTAGGCACTGTAGATATCTCAATGTGGCTCAAAATCAAATAGACCGTAAAGTAGAAACTTTAGATATATAAATGTGGTTCTAAAACAAATAAATCATAAAGTAGGCACTGTAGATATCTCATTGTGGCTCTAAAACACATAGATCGTAAAGTAGACTCAGTAGATATTTTAATGTGGCTCTAAAACAAATATATTGTAAAGTAGAAACAGTAGATATCTCAATGTGGTTCTAAAACAAATAAATCATAAAGTAGGCACTGTAGATATCTAAATGTGGTTCTAAGACAAATAGATTGTAAAGTAGACTCAGAAAATATTTTAATGTGGCTCTAAAACAAATAGATCGTAAAGTAGACACAGCAGATATCTCAATGTTGCTCTAAAACAAATATGTCGTATAGGAGACACTATATATATATCTCAATGTGGCTCTAAAACAAATACATTGTAAAGTAGACACAAGAGATATCTTAATGTGGTTCTAAAATCAAAGGATAGTGAAGTAGACACAGCAGATATCTCAATGTGGTCTTAAAACATATAGATCGTAAAGTAGACACAGTAGATATCTCAAAGTGGCACTAAAAAAATAGATCGTAAATTAGACATAGAAGTTAACTCAATGTGGCTCTAAAACTATAAGTTCATACAGTAGATACTGTAGATATTTAAATGTGGCTCTATAACAAGTAAGTCGTAAAGTAGATACAGCAGATACCTTAATTTGGTTCTAAGACCAATATATCGAAAAGTAGACACAATAGATATCTTAATTTGGCTCTAAAACAAATATGTCGTAAAAAAACACAGTATTAATCCCAATGTGGCTTTAAAACATATATATCGTAAACTAGACACAGAGGATATCTTAATGTGGCTCTAAAACATATAGATCGTAAAGTAGCCACAGCAGATATCTCAATGTGGTTCTAAAACAAATAAATCATAAAGTAGGCACTGTAGATATCTCAATGTGGCTCTAAAACACATAGATCGTAAACTAGACACAGAGGATATCTTAATGTGGCTCTAAAACATATAGATCGTAAAGTAGCCACATCAGATATCTCAATGTGGTTCTAAAACAAATAAATCATAAAGTAGGCACTGTAGATATCTCAATGTGGCTCTAAAACACATAGATCGTAAAGTAGACTCAGTAGATATTATAATGTGGCTCTAAAACAAATATATTGTAAAGTATTAACAGTAGATATCTCAATGTGGCTCTAAAACAAATAGAAAGTAAAGTAGACACAGCAGATATCTAAATGTGGTTCTAAGACAAATAGATCGTAAAGTAGACTCAGTAGATATCTCAAAGTGGCTCTAAAACAAATATGTCATACAGTAGACAAGTTAGATATCTCAATGTGGCTCTAAAACTATAAGATCATACAATAGATACTGTAGATATTTCAATGTGGCTCAATAACAAGTAAGTCGTAAAGTAGATACAGCAGATACCTTAATTTGGTTCTAAGACCAATATATCGTAAAGTAGACACAGTAGATATCTTAATTTTGCTCTAAAGCAAATACATCGTGAAGTAGTCACATTAAATATCTCAATGTGGCTATAAAACAAATAGATCGTAAAGTAAACACAGCAGATATCTTAATGTGGCTCTATAACAAATAGATCGTAAAG
>NW_013674036.1:0-1711 GCF_000517525.1 Limulus polyphemus
AAGATGAAAGTGGTTGTAATATGTATGTATTTATGAGTTAATAAGGGTAATTAAGCAATTAAACAATCTAGTTACATCCACTCAATGTAAACTAAAGATGAAAGTGGTTGTAATATGTATGTATTTATGAGTTAATAAGGGTAATTAAACAATTAAACAATCTAGTTACATCCACTCGATGTAAACTAAAGATGAAAGTGGTTGTAATATGTATGTATTTATGAGTTAATAAGGGTAATTAAACAATTAAACAATCTAGTTACATCCACTCAATGTAAACTAAAGATGAAAGTGGTTGTAATATGTATGTATTGATGAGTTACTAAGGGTAATTAAACAATTAACCAATCTAGCTACATCCACTCAATGTAAACTAAAGATGAAAGTGGTTGTAATATGTATGTATTTATGAGTTACTAAGAGTAATTAAACAATCTAGTTACATCCACTCGATGTAAACTAATGAAGAAAGTGGTTGTAATATGTATATATTTATGAGTTACTAAGGGTAATTAAACAATTTTTGTTATTTTACCATGTATCAGTTTGTCATTACAATAAAAAAAGTCTACTTAAGCTGTTGTCATTTGGCACACATTATAAAATGTATATTAAATCTGGTTACATTGAGAACAGTAATAGTTTTGTTACGAAAGACACCTCAAAATACCTGGACTAAGAGGAAGAATATTGTTATTCATTTGCCACGTCAGTTTTGGTGCTGGATGACCCGTTACTTCACAAGGGAGATTAACTGATTGGTTAATCAAGACCTTAGTGATGGATGGTTCAGGAATAATTGATGGTGGAACTGAAAAACAACAAAAACTAATTTTACAACTGTCACGATTTTTATGATTATTTTTATGTAAATATTCTTTTTCTTCAAATAACTAACTGACTTACAGAATTTCAGTAGAGATTATCAATATTTATATTTTTTTACATTGGCAGGTGAGAATGAATTTCGCATAAATTCCAAAGAGAAAACATTAAATTGTTACTTATATTCAGTGCTGGTTACCTTAGCATCTGGAATAGTTCACTACAATATCTCAATTAAGTAGAATTACTTAAGGTAGATTACATTAACAATTAACTAATAATATCTAGGGTAGATTACACTAACACTTAGTTAACTAATAACATCTACGGTAGATTACACTAACATCAGTTAACTAATAACGTGTAGGGTAGATTACACTAACATTCAGTTAACTAATAATGTGTAGGGTAGATTACACTAACACTCAGTTAACTAATAATATCTAGGGTAGATTACACTAACATTCAGTTTACTAATAATATCTAGGGTAGATTACACTAACACTCAGTTTACTAATAATATCTAGGGTAGATTACACTAACACTCAGTTTACTAATAATATCTAGGGTAGATTACACTAACACTCAGTTTACTAATAATATCTAGGGTAGATTACAGTGTAATCTACCCTAGATATTATTAGTTAACTGAGTGTTAGTAACATTCAGTTAACCCAATATCTTGGGTAAATTACACTAACATTCAGTTAACTAATAATATCTAGGGTAGATTACACTAACATTCAGTTAACTAATAACATCTAGGGTAGATTACACTAACATTCAGTTAACTAATATCTAGGGTAGATTACACTAACACTCAGTTAACTAATAATATCTAGGGTAGATTACACTAACACTCAGTTAACTAATAATATCTAGGGTA
>NW_013674036.1:2679-4998 GCF_000517525.1 Limulus polyphemus
GGTAATACACTAACACTCAGTTAACTAATAATATCGTAGGGTAAATTACACTAACACTCAGTTAACTAATAATATCTAGGGTAGATTACACTAACATTCAGTTAACTAATATCTAGGGTAGATTACACTAACACTCAGTTAACTAATAATATCTAGGGTAGATTACACTAACATTCAGTTAACTAATATCTAGGATAGATTACACTAACACTCAGTTAACTAATAGTATCTAGGGTAGATTACACTAACAGTGACTTGACATGAACTGGTTACCCTGTAGCACATTGCTTGACATGAACTGATTACCACCATAGCACATTGCTTGTCGTGAACTGGTTAAATTGATGACTGCCTTGAGATATCACTTAATTGAACTAGTTAGCAACATGCACATTTGACAAACACAAGCAGATAATTTATATAGTTTACAATAAGATGGCTGAAAAGATAACCTTTTTTTTATAATTTTAGAAGTTATCAATGAACAATGTTGATATGTCAATTAAAACATTAATTCTATTTCCTACAGAATTATCACCATGTTTATTATAATGAAACCTACCCATTACATCAAGTTCGATGTTTCTTTTTGCAAAACCAGCCTCATTCTGAGCCACACAGGTATAGTTTCCTGCATTGTGGACCCTGACATTCAAGAACTGTAAGTCTTCTCCAGACAACACCTCATAATTCAGCCCAACTGGAGGAAGTGGTTCTTCATCTTTTAACCAAGTCACCTGTGGCTGGGGAACACCTTCAGCTTCACAATGAAGCCTAATGCTTTCACCAACAATCTCACGAACTTTCTCTGGACCATCTTTAATGGATGGTGGAACTATATAGAATATATATATATATATTTATATCAGTGATGAATGTCTAAACAGTTCAAATATATTTATCTACAAGCTTCTCCTATAGATTTTTTAAACAAACAACTCATGCACAGAATATGATTTATGGCAAGAATGAATATGGACAATATAATACAGAGTATAAGTTTTCTTTTTTTTTTCCTTCCAGTTGAAATTTGTAGTTCAAGTCATAATAAAAAATAAACTCAGTTGAGAACAGAATACTCACCAAGCACATTAAGGACGTATTCTCTGGAACTATTTCCAGCTACATTAGAAGCTATACAAGAATATGTTCCAGCATCTGACACTGTTGTTACATGGATCTCAAGTTGATGTCTACTACCTTGAATTTTTTCATTGTTTTGGATCGAGCGTCCATTTTTAAGCCATAAGACAGTAGGCACTGGAGTACCAGATGTTGAACATTCAAGAATAGTGGGATGGCCACTGACTGTAGACATAAACGTCGGTATTCCGGAATTCTCAATTTTTGGTGGAACTGATAAAAATATAAAAAAAAGATTAACAAAAGGAATTTCTATATTTACAATACTGATGTTAGGATTCACTCTGAAGTAAACCCAGAAAATATTCCACGATATTATCACTACCAAAAAATCTCATCAATAATTAACGCATATATTTTAGTGAAATGTGTAACAGAAGGTTCTTTACTCTTTATTACACCAAATACCATCAATAATGAACACATATACTATATTGAAATGTGTAACAGAAGGTTCTTTTACTCATTATCACACTAAATATTATATACTATAGTGAAACATGTAACAGAGGTTCTTTTACTCATTATCACACTAAATACCATCAATAGTAAACACATATACTATAGTGAAACATGTAACAGAGGTTCTTTTACTCATTATCACACTAAATACCATCAACAGTAAACACATATACTATAGTGAAACATGTAACAGAGGTTCTTTTACTCATTATCACACTAAATACCATCAATAGTAAACACATATACTATATTGAAATGTGTAAGAGAAGGTTCTTTTACTCATTATCACACTAAATACCATCAATAGTAAACACATATACTATAGTGAAACATGTAACAGATGTTCTTTTGTTCATTATCACACTAAATACCATCAACAGTAAACACATATACTATAGTGAAACATGTAACAGAAGTTCTTTTACTCATTATCACACTAAATACCATCGATAGTAAACCCATATACTATAGTGAAACATGTAACAGAGGTTCTTTTACTCATTATCACACTAAATACCATCAACAGTAAACACATATACTATAGTGAAACATGTAACAGAGGTTCTTTTACTCATTATCACACTAAATACCATCGATAGTAAACCCATATACTATAGTGAAACATGTAACAGATGTTCTTTTACTCATTATCACACTAAATACCATCAACAGTAAACACATATACTATAGTGAAACATGTAACAGATGTTCTTT
>NW_013674036.1:5338-9412 GCF_000517525.1 Limulus polyphemus
AGGTTCTTTACTCATTATACACACTAAATACCATCAATAGTAAACACATATACTATAGTGAAACATGTAACAGAGTTCTTTTACTCATTATCACACTAAATACCATCAATAGTAAACATGTATACTATAGTGAAACATGTAACAGAGGTTCTTTTACTCATTATCACACTAAATACCATCAATAGTAAACACATATACTATAGTGAAACATGTAACAGAGGTTCTTTTACTCATTATCACACTAAATACCATCAATAGTAAACACATATACTATAGTGAAACATGTAACAGAGGTTCTTTTACTCATTATCACACTAAATACCATCAATAGTAAACACATATACTATAGTGAAACATGTAACAGAGGTTCTTTTGCTCATTATCACACTAAATACCATCAATAGTAAACACATATACTATAGTGAAACATGTAACAGAGGTTCTTTTACTCATTATCACACTAAATACCCTCATTAGTAAACACATATACCATAGTGAAACATGTAACAGAGGTTTTTTTACTCATTATCACACTAAGTACCATCAATAGTAAACACGTATACTATAGTGAAACATGTAACAGAGGTTTTTATGCGATACACCGATGCCAATGTTGTTCCCCTTCCTTTTTTACACAACCCCAAGTCACAAACATCTATGACAGACATATCTAGTGGTTTAGCTAGTACATCATGAATTCCAATTTGTATTTCCAGCTTGTGGTTGGATGCTTTGTCTTGACAGAGCCATACCTAGCATCCAGTCCATATTTTATCGCACTCATCTGGTAGTATGTAGTGTTTTCTTGACTTTCTGGCTGTTTCACTTACTATTATAACCACTATAACAACCTGCTCTCTATTGTTTATAAAATGTTGTATCACAAGCAGAATGATACAAACTTTCCAAGTTTTTAAGTAAAACTGCACTTCATTCATAGAGCTTTTTATAGATGGTTTATCTGTTTGGCTATGGGAGAAGCTTGTGTACTCTTTTATTGGCTTAAATCTGTGTGAATTATCTAGCTTACAGTTCCAGAAGAGGTTCCTACTTTAGCTGCAATTTACCACCATATTATTGGGTTGCAACAAGCTGTTTAACTTACCTCTTGTGTATGACCGGAAGCAAGTCATGGAATACACTTTCTTTTTTAACTTTACTACAGTTATTTCACATCTTATATAATCACAGAATAGAATAATGTTTAACGTCCTGTAACGTAACCCTCCTAGAACAGGTCAGTTTTCACATGTATAAATCACCACAACAACAGAGCTAGGGCTCCATCCTGTACTCACAAGGTGACCGGGTACGTCACCATAGATCCTAGACAACTCTCTTTACTAGACACATTTTATGAATTACTGAATAGCTACTTGATGCACTTACCCCACACAGAGACATTGAAATGTCTGTCAACTGCTCCTGCTTGGTTGGCAGCTTCACAGAAATAAAACCCTGTATGATACAGTTGGCTACGGTAGATATGAAGTTGTTGTTTGTTCACATGAACATCATCACTACTACGAACAGGTTCGCCATCTTTAAACCAACTAATTTCTGGAGGTGGCACTCCTTTTGCTGGACAGACTAATCTTACTGGCCGGTTAATGATCACGGGTACGTGTGGATGAGAATCATCCGAGAAAAACGGGGGGACTGGAACATTCACACACACAAAAAAAACATGAAATAATCAGCTTGAGTTAAGACATAACTCTTGATGGGATTGTGGCTAACTTACTAAAATATCTTATATAAAATATCAAAGCATTCAGTAACTGTGATAGATAAATAAAACTTATTAAAATTCCAGGTCTAAAAATAACTGATATTAGACAATGTTAAACAAATTTTGAGTTCGTCCAATCAAATTGCGTTTCATCGGGCATAATGTCCATTCAAACCAATTACCTGACTGATCAAGAAATACTGAAAGATTTCTTACCAAAGCTATTCTTAAGGAAGCATCTGAGTGAGAAAATATTTTTGGTAACATTTGAGCCAAAAAGAATATCTGTGGTTTGTTCCTAAGGCTTATAAGCATTTCCCATTATATTCATTCGATCTTATCTACTGGAATTTTAGCTAGTAACTTTCTTGTTTTTTTGTTTGTAATTAAGCACAAAGCTACACAATGGACTATCCGTGCTCTACCCACCACGTGTATCGAAACCCGGATTCTAGCATTGGAAGTCCGCAGACATACCGCTGTAACTTTCTTGTTTGTTTGTTTGTAATTAAGCACAAAGCTACACAATGGGCTATCCGTGCTCTGCTCACCACGTGTATCGAAACCCGGATTCTAGCGTTGGAAGTCCTCAGACATACCACTGTAACTTTCTTTAAGCCTTAAACTCCCACTTTATTTATTGTACATTGATATAAAGGGTTTGTACTCTGTTCTATCCAATCATATGTAAATGTTACATATTTTGAAAGCTGAGCTTCATTAGTTATTTACATCACATAAGGGTGGGAATAAAGGATGCAGTAATAAAACCAGTGAAAGAAATGGAAAATCATGAGAAACAAGACATGGATAATTATATTTTCAAAGGATTATAGTTTAAAATAGGTAGAAAAATTATAAACAAATTAGTTAGTTGATTCATCACCAACAAAACTCCTCGGAGCTGAACAGAGACGATAGTTCATTTTTTTAATTTTCCTTTGAAAATTGCACTATATAAATGTTACAAAATGATAAAATATGTTTGACTTCAAAATTGAGTTAGAATTGTTATTTTTACTTACATTTTGATGTAGGTGTGTATTCTAAACCTGAAAGATGCTCCTGATCGGGACAGAGGTAGAAGCCATACCATAATGGTTTACAAAATAATTTTTATGGTTATTGTTAACAAACTTTTAACAGTTAAAGCTAGAAAATAACTGTAATTTAACTTTAATAATAAAATTTGACCTAATTTATGAAAATTTTATTTTCAGTCTGATGAAATTCAAATTATGTCTGATCCAAACGGTAATCTTGTCAGACATGTGACCTACCAAGAACAAAAATTTCTTTTTGCAGTTCTTTGACTAAGATCTCAAATGTAACAAAGATCGTGTAAGATTCTTCTTTATTTAAAATGTACACACTTTTCGTTCATCACTTTTTTTTTCTAGTTCATTAGGTGTAACTATTAATATCATAATAATATTAAAAGTAAAGTTTATTCCATACAAAAATAGGAAATTGTTTTGTCTAAGTTTGATCAACTTACTCAAGACATTTAATTTGAAATTCTCCTCTGTGGTCCCTGCTTCATTGGTAGCAATGCAGGTGTACTCTGCTGTATCAGTTTCTATTGGTGAATTAAGCAGTAACACATGACCTTTCTCTAGAAACTGGATGTGCTGGGATGGCTGAACAAGATGTCCATTTTTCAGCCATGTCACTTCAGGAGGAGGGTGTCCAGTTACCGTGCACGTGATTCTAACAGGTTGTCCAATTATAGTCTCCATTTCCTCATTAGTGCTGCTCTTTTCTATTCCTGGAGGAACTGAAACAACAATAGGGTTTATAAAAACAAGGGGGATTTTTAGTCACTACTTTACTAAAGACATTGTCTTGAACGAGGTTTATCAAGGAAGAAATTACTACAAACATATAATCCCCCTTGTTTTTATAAACCTTAGTCACTACTTTACCACAGACATTGTCATGAACAAAGTTTATCAAGGAAGAAATTGCAATAAACATATAATCCCCCTTGTTTTTATAAACCTTAGTCACTACTTTACTAAAGACATTGTCTTGAACGAGGTTTATTAAGGAAGAAATTGCAATAAACATATAATCCCCCTTGTTTTTATAAACCTTAGTCACTACTTTACTAAAGACATGGTCATGAACAAGGTTTATCAAGGAAGAAATTGCCACAAGCATATAATCCCCCTTGTTTTTATAAACCTTAGTCACTACTTTACTAAAGACATGGTCATGAACAAGGTTTATCAAGGAAGAAATTGCCACAAGCATATAATCCCCCTTGTTTTTATAAACCTTAGTCACTACTTTACTAAAGACATGGTCATGAACAAGGTTTATCAAGGAAGAAATTGCCA
>NW_013674036.1:10178-12166 GCF_000517525.1 Limulus polyphemus
TTCTGGTTAAACTTATATAAACCTCTTTACAAACCATTTCAGTCAGGTTATTGTCAAGGTTACTTCTGGTTAAACTTATATAAACCTCTTTACAAACCATTTCAGTCAGGTTATTGTCAAGGTTACTTCTGGTTAAACTTATATAAACCTCTTTACAAACCATTTCAGTCAGGTTATTGTCAAGGTTACTTCTGGTTAAACTTATATAAACCTCTTTACAAACCATTTAATGATGCCTTTACTGACAAAACCATGGTTGTTAATAAATGAAGTATTTGTGAAACGTACAATTGTCTTTGTTTTTCCTTACTTCTATAAACAGGGTTCATCAACTTCTCAGTTTTATGATTAGTGGGAATCCACTCACCTTTATTAACCTTGTAAAGGTGGAGACTGATAAGATGACAAGGGAAGTTAAGTGAGAGATAATTAGACTCGTCTAAACTGAGTGATTGGCAGTTTAGCCGTGATGAGAAATTTCTAAACAAGTTTGTAAAGAAGTTCAGTCAGAAAACTTTAAGTTAGTTTAGCTATAACGGACGATATTTAAAGTGAGTTTCACATTTTAATAATAGAGATAAGGAGAATACTTTGTCTGGTCAAAGGGTGTTCTAAAGTGACAATAATCTGAAGTTCTGGATACAACTGTGGTAACAATGCAGATTATACAGTAAGAACCAAAGTAGAGAAAAATAACTGTTCTTGTCAACTGACTTATAAAACAACTGAACTAGTCTGTGTGGACTTTTGACAAGAAAAGAGAATTATTTAAAGCTTTAGATACAACTTTGATACTCAGTAGTGAAACAAATTTTTATAAATACATTTGATTTGTTTTGAATATATTATTTTAAAACAAGTGGATTGTGTGCTGTCTGTTTATTGTTGACATTTATCGCCAACAAGTCACAGACATCTACTGTAAAAGAATCTGCCCCCCCCCCCCATATACAAAACCTAACATACAACCAAAGGTAAAATTATGTTGAATATAAATCTAAATTTGTTATGCTTCTGTGTTTGCTTTGTATAAAAATATCTAAAAATGTAATACAATGTACTTATTACAGTCAATGACACTTCAGCAATATTCTAATGCTACTTCTAGAAGTTATAAAAATCTAACATCACTAAATAGAACTGGTTGAGCTGATACACAATGAGCTTTCTTTTTCTGCACATATTTATAACACATGATAGACAAATCTAGAAATATCTAGCCTTTTAGTGACAACAATATTACACAAAACGAGAAACACCTAGAAGCTTCGAGTAAAGTGATGTCAACAATATTATAAAAGCCTAGTACAACAACTAGACTACACACATAACGTACGACTTGTACAGAGCTACATAATGAAACTTGTCACAACAATTGCGTTTAAAATAATCAAATTTTAACACTTTTGTTGTGAATAATCATTAAATATTAGATCACTAAATGAAATAAATAATAACTCTTATACTAAACAGTCTTGTATATCCAACATTGTATTTTAGGAAATATGATTTTCATACAAAATGTTAGGAAAATTCTTTTATGGTGTTGGTTCTCAGCTGACACTGAACAAGTATTTTACGTAGCCCAGAAGAAGCTTGAAGTACAATGTTGAAATTATTTCCCCATGATAGTGAAGTTTGCATGTATGTGTAATGTTGAAATTATTTCCCCATGATAGTGAAGTGTTCATGTATGTTTAATGTAGAAATTACTTCCCCATGATAGTGAAGTTTGCATGTATGTCATGTATGTGTAATGTTGAAATTATTTCCCCGTGATAGTGAAGTTTCATGTATGTTTAATGTTGAAATTATTTCCCCATGATAGTGAAGTTTTCATGTATGTGTAATGTTGAAATTACTTCCCCATGATAGTGAAGTTTCATGTATGTGTAATGTTGAAATTATTTCCCCATGATAGTGAAGTTTTCATGTATGTGTAATGTTGAAATTACTTCCCCATGATAGTGAAGTTTCATGTATGTGTA
>NW_013674036.1:12834-23838 GCF_000517525.1 Limulus polyphemus
ATAAGTTTAACCAGAAGTAACCTTGACAATAACCTGACTGAAATGGTTTGTAAAGAGGTTATATAAGTTTAACCAGAAGTAACCTTGACAATAACCTGACTGAAATGGTTTGTAAAGAGGTTTATATAAGTTTAACCAGAAATAACCTTGACAATAACCTGGGGGAGGAGCTTAAGTTGATTTTGCCATTTATAACTTTTTAACAGATTTGTTTATTTAAGTGCTGGCACCACAAGAAACACCGACTGTTTTTATAATTGTAAAATAAGACCTACATTAAATCTATACATTTCTTACTGGATGTGAACGGCCTTAGGATGGTCCCCAAATATTAAGTTATGATCCTATAAATAGATTTCCAGCACTCCTACATATTTTCTTATTGCTCTATAAACAATATAACTACAGTGTCATATTCCTCATTAAGATCATATTTTAAAGTTTCCTTAACATTCAGTTTTTTGTTGTTGTCACCCTCACAATCTAGGATGATAGTCCTCCATGATGGTCTTACCTATTGGTCTGTAGATGGCTGATGAGGCTAATCCAGGATCGACAGACTTTGTTGCAGATTGGGCATGTGTTTCCAAGCGGAATAGGTGGACCTTTTCAGGTTTTACAAATTATTATGGATCCCCAGCATGTGTTTCTAAGCGGAATAGGTGGTCCTTTTCAGGTTTTACAAATTATTATGGATCCCCAGCATGTGTTTCTAAGCGGAATAGGTGGTCCTTTTCAGGTTTTACAAATTATTATGGATCCCCAACCTCTCTCTATCCATGTATTTTTCACAATGTATGATTATATTGATACCAGTTAAAGACACCAGATCTAAGTATGTTACATAAACAGAGAAAGAATTCAACATAATATTATATGATATCACAAGTTGTACAATAACAAAAGATGAATTTACCTAATACATTCAGTTTCACTTCCTCTTCAGCAATTCCAGCATCATTTCCAGCAACACAAGAGTATGTAGCATTGTCGGTGCCTTGTACTCGCAGGATTTCCAGCAACTGACCTTGATTGGACACTCTGTATGCCCCTGAGTTTACAGCACTCAAAGGCTGACCATTTTTTAACCATGTAATTTCTGGTGTCGGGGTTCCGTGTGCTTCACAAAAGATTTTTGCTGTCTGGTTAATAACAACCTGTGATGATCCCTCAATGCCAACTTTGTCAATAACAGGAGGAACTGGAAAGAAAGTCAGACTTCCATTTGATTAACTCATGTATTCTACTCATCCTATGACTTTACATTGCTACTTGATGTTATTATCATAAAGCAACAAACTAAACACAGATTAAGAAATGAAGGTTTAACGATAATTCAACACATACCCATCACACTGAGCCTCGTCTCCACTTCGATGTCTCCAGCATCATTAACGGCCATGCATATGTAGTTTCCAGCATCTGTCACACTGACTCGAGATATAGTCAGCTTCATTCCATCAGCAGAAAGATGAACCCCAGGGCCTGGCAGAACCATCTGAGAGTCTTTATACCAGATCATCCTTGGGGTGGGGTTTCCTGACGCAGGGCACTCTAAAACAACATCATCATTCTGCACAGCAACGTGGTTGGGGTCTGTGGCTGATACATTGATGGATGGTGGTACTGTAAAGCATGAACTTATCAGTTACATTCATATATTATGAACAAATCAATTTGAACACCAGAAACTACAAAGTAGACAGAAACTTTTCAAAAATTAAAATACATGGAATTTGGTTTTTGTGTTTGAAATTGAAGGTTAAAATATTGGTAGTTGTTTCAAAACATTCTAGAATTTTATTTGGCCATTTTTAAAATATGTACTGTTTGCTTAATAGACAGTTGTAAATGTTAGGGCTACGAGACAGTAAACATAATATAGATATAACAAATTCTCCATCAGCAAGAAATAAACAACCCAAAATTGTAAGAGATGTGAAAATTAAAAAATTATAATTTTAGAGGAGAATAATCATGGTAGTAGCATTCAATTATCTTTCTAGTTATCCAGCCAATCATAAGTGAACTACTAGTGTAATAACAGTAAACCAATTAATAAATCAGTTAAGAGATGGATGCAACTATGGATCCACTGTTCATAACTGGTTCTATGAACAATGAAACCCATCAATACAGTTGATAATATATCCACCCAACCTCCACCCATCATGGTAGCTATTTCTGGTATGATAAAATATATTGCTTCTGCAGAGTCCATCTTCCAAAAGTAATTATATAATTGTATTTCTTGTTTTATGACATAGAACAATATCTATACAGTTAAGTCCAAACTGTGCAGTGAAACATGAGAACAACTAGTCCTAATGTGAAGGTTTGTCAAAATATGGAAAAGTTACCGAGATCTTATTCATAAATGAAGTTTAGATTTCAAACTTCTAAAGAAAAAAATGTAATGGTTCTTTATTTAAACTGTGAACTATGAGTACAAAGCATATTTCATCATGCATCATTTGGTCTACAGCACCAACCTTTGTTTAATAGTACAAATCTTACCCAAAACATCAAGATTGAAATGTTTCTCTGCTACTCCAACTTCGTTTGCTGCAAGACAAGTGTACAAGCCGGCATCTTCAGCTGTAGCATTGATGACTCTTAGTTTCACATTTCCTGGCAGAACCTGAGTAAATCAAAGCATTCTGAAGTCAATGCAAAAAAAATAAAGAGAGTAATTTATGTTAAATTCTGTACTTTTTGGAGGGGTGATAAATAAATTAGAGAAGAGAAAAGACCTAGAGAACAAATGTCACATTTCCTGGCAGAACCTGAGTAAATCAAAGCATTTGAAGTCAATGCAAAAAAAATAAAGAGAGAGATACAAGTTACCATTTTATTTTCCCATTTGTTACAAATAATGTTAGTTTTATGAGTCATCTTGGAATAAGGTAAACCTCAAAGTAACTGTTTATTCTACTTTGGAAGACTATCTTCTAAAATATAAAAGATTCTACAGTCATTCTTTCTTATTTTAAAATATAATACCATTGAACTCATCTTGGGAGAGCTCCCGTTTACCATAATTCAAGAGGCAGACTTGGAACAATAAGATGACTAGAAATGAGAAAAAGCTTTTTATCTTCAGTAAAACTCAATGATACAAGGAAAGTATGAAAAATTATAAATCTTACATTAAAACCAGAAAAACTGTATATTAATGGACAAGAAAGAAAGTGTTGAACCAAAATACAGAACCAGAAATAAAAAATTTTAAATTAATGGAAAAAGTGTAGAATCAAAATACAAAAAACAACAAACAGAGACATTACATGTTAATGGAAAAAAAAGTGTAGAATCAAACTAGAGAACTACAATCAGATAAAGTGCACAATAACAGGGCTTGAAACTAGCACTGCTCAAACTTCACAAACTGTTATATATAATCAAACTAGAGAACTACAATCAGATAAACTGCACTATAACAGGGCTTGAAACTCGTACTGCTCAAACTTCACAAACTGTTATATCTAATCAAACAAGAGAAATACAATCAGATAAAGTGTACAATAACGAGGCTTGAAACTAGCACTGCTCAAACTTCACAAACTGTTATATATAATCAAACTAGAGAAATACAATCAGATAAACTGTACAATAACAGGGCTTAAAACTAGCACTGCTCAAACTTCACAAACTGCTATATATATAATAATCAAACTAGAGAACTACAATCAGATAAACTGTACAATAACGAGGCTTGAAACTAGCACTGCTCAAACTTCACAAACTGTTATATATATAATCAAACTAGAGAACTACAATCAGATAATATTTTTTCTTTCTAGAATGACAGCAGATTGTAACAAAAAACTACAGTTACCCTACGTAGTTTAAAGCTCATAACAGTATACATATGTTTCTACACAAGTTTTATTGCCCTTTGATCTAACTAAACAATCCTGCCACAAAAGTTGTAAATCACTGGGCAAATGTGTATCTCACATTACCATATCAAATTATGTAACACACGAACTGCTCACAAGCATAACATAATATTTGGGACAACGTGGGACCTATTGGTCCATCTCGGCTGTTCCAACCTCAAACCTAAATTAAAATGATTAAAAAATATAATAAATTTTAAACCCAGCCCTTTTCATTCATATAATTATCAAGCTTGTTCTTAAGGTCACTTAAATTTACTGCCTCTACAACATCTGAAGGCAACCTATTCCAAAAGCCTCATGAATAATTTTTTCTTCATTATATTACTTTATCTAACATAATAAGTTTCTAATTTTTACATTTTAGTTACTTTTATAATAATAAATAAAGAACATACATGAAAAACAAGAAATATAGTACTTACCTGGTTGTTCTTGTTTTTTGCTGTCAACTGTTGATTAAATTTAAGTAAGCCTACTTTTTTATACTAATAGTAGTACTACTACACTAAATCAATTCTATTGAATTAAATAACGCACCTAAGAATATAGAATAATAAAATACACAAAACAAACAATGTAATACAACTACCATAATTTTTCTGGTTTTCTTTAAAAATTCAGTAAAGCTTGTCAATACATGATATAATACACCATTTGATAGATTAAACTTTGCTTTTCTGTTGGTTATAAATTGTCAGGGAGAATTATTGGCAATTTGAAAGGTGGGTATAGTAAGCACGTCCAATTTTCTAGTTGATGGCTCCATAGACAAATAAGATTTTAGGCTATAAAAATTATTCTCTACCTGATTAATATCTATATCATGAGTAATTTATGTTAAATTCTGTACTTTTTGGAGGGGTGATAAATAAATTAGAGAAGAGAAAAGACCTAGAGAACAAATGTCACAGTTCTTATACTAGAAGACACTGAGGATTTTTTTTTAAATATTTCCTTATAAAACTAAGATCTTATAACTTATATAATATTAAAATTTGATTTACTAACTATGTTTGGAAGACAAATTTATTCACATACAATGTTAATAAAGTAGTCTAATTAAGATTGGAATGTAACTCTAAAAACATGAGACATGCACACTTTGACTTGCCCATGGCAAGAGTATTAATGGGAAAAACATAGAAGAGCCAAAATAAAATAAATCTACCAACAGAGAAATGTTAACATTTTCCTAAACTGAAAATGTGTTTTTGATAGATACTTACCTCATCTTACAAAAAGCTTTCTTGATTAGCACTGCCTTCTATCGGCACAAATTGTTTTGCTCGCCCCTAGCCTTGTAACTCCCACTTCTTTCTGCATATCTATATGTAAATGAGCATGCAGTGACCCTTGACCAATAGAAATGTGACACTACCCCTATCATAACTAGTGCCTTCTCTAATAATGCACCTGTTAATAACTTTGAGATTGGTCATGACCAAGTCAACCAATACACTGGAAGTGGGAAGAACAGGTGAGAAATATGAGAGGAGGTAAGTATTTATTGGAATAAGTTTTCAGTTTAGGAAAATGTTAACTTTCGATCCAATATTCCACCTCTTCTCACGAAAAGCTAGAATCTCACATTAAACTAGTGGGGAATATGATCCTCCTTTAGAAATCATCTAAAGAAAAATCATGATGTGTGGTAAGGAATTAAAAAACAACACACTAGTGAGAGATTGCACCACTTCTGAGTCAGGTATACTCTTTTCCTTCAGAAATGTGTCCCCAAAACATAAAGGGTCGAAACATGGAGGGATTCCAAAAAAGTTTCAGCAAGAAAGGGACCCACAGGTGAAGAGTGACTAGGGTTCAACAGATCATAAATGGGAGTACGACCTCAACAACCACTTGGAAACATCTGGAACTGTACATCAGGTCCATGGTAGGAAGAGGGTCCTTTTCTACCCTGTTTCAGTTTTTGGAGGATCAGGTGTTGGACATGCGGAGACAGGTTCTTGGTATGGAAGCTTGACTTCCTTTCCAGTACCCGTTTTTGAGGTGAAAGGAAAACTGAGCAACACATTCCCTATGCCATCAGGTTTTGGACCAGAGATGAACACCTCCTGAGCTCTCCTTACTTTCTACCATCTGCTGGATTTCAGTTTCTCGCATGTGATGCCGGGTTCCCTGTTTCTACCACAGTGGGAATTCATGTGTCTTATCCAGCTTCCAATCAACACCAGATTCATCTGGAACTGAAATCTACCAGACAGTAAGAAGAGGGGTTCCATCTCCAGTCCAAAACCTGGTGGCATTGGGACCTTCAGGAGGACGGGCCTCCATGGTCCACCACCCCAGCAGCTAGGAACTGGTAAGTGGCAAAGACTCCTCTAGAAGAAAGGGGGGTAAAATGCATTGGAGAGTCGGGAGGACAAAGCACCAGAGACAGAGCAAAGGATAACCACAATACCCTATTTTTAAAAGCAGAGCTGGCACGTTGACAGAGTTGATCAACCAGTACCTGGTGGTATTTGGAATTGTACATCAGGGTTGCGGTAGTATGAGCCACAATGCCACAGAGCATCAAAGATGGGCAGTAATCTCTGTCTGCTTTACTTGTGCAAGTCCATGCGTGTACAGTCCGGAATGAACATATTTATGAAGCAAAAAACCACTAGATATAACTATGATTGGTCCCACAGAATACTCCCCATCTACTATGCGTATAACATGAACCTGTAATATGTGATGATTTGTCATATATGAATTGTTGATATTAATGCATAGATGATAATTGAATAGAGTCAATCAACCAACATCTGGTAGCATCTGGAATTGTACATTAGGTCCCTGGTAGTAAGAGTCTCAATGTTATAGTCATCTAGCATGAGACTAAGTATACTAGGTCAGAGTGGGACCCATAACTGATGAGAAAGAAGCCCTGTAAAGAAAAAGAAGCAGAGTGCTTACCAGTGACAAAGAAACAGAGGTGTGCAGAATGGTGACTGGAGGTAACACGGAACCCATATAGCATGAAACAGCTACGTGATATAGGGTTGTGAGATGTACAGGTATGCGGGGTAGTCTACATACCTGAGCTGATGATGTCCACCAAAGGAAGATGGAAATGAGCAAGCCAGGGAGATATGATAGGAAAAACATAAAAAAGGCAACAATTATCTGAAGGAAGGAAAGAATACACCAGGCAAAGAACCTGGCAAACCCAACCTATAAAAGTAATGGGAGAAAGGTCACGTGAAATGATAGGAATCCAATGACTAAACAAACAGACACAAGAACCACAGAAGGGAGCAGTGCATGTCATATACCATCTGAGGGCCCTGACTGGGTAAAGGAGGCGATCAGGAGCTGAACATTCATAAAGTTGGGAGATGGAGGAAAGGGAAAGAAAACACAGCAAACATTTATCGCAAAAACATTAGAATGACGGTGACCACACTCCAACAACAATAGAAACAAAGATTTCAATGAAAGGTGACATAATGGGCAAGATGACAAAAATTCAACTGGAGGACGAATAAAAGCAAGAAGGAAAATGTTGACATATCAATCCAGGAGATAAGCAGGGCGGGGAGGACAAGCAATAGAGAATGAAGAAAATAGAGGAGAGTGGAGCACAGAAGCAAATTCAGTGAACTGAAAAGTGGAAGACAAAGTCACCCTATAATCTGCAACAGAGCAAACCAATAGTCCCATGTCATAAAGCCAAGTGAAATTGGATGACAAGTGAGGAGTGGTAGATCGAAAAGGATGGTAATCCAGGCATATAGACCAAGTGCAGTAAGTAGTCCACTTATGCTGATAAACCTCCAATGATAATGGGTGAACTGGACAGGAAATCAAGGAGGCAAGATGCCTGAAAAGTCCAGACCATCTGGTGAGGGACTGGACAAAAGCCAGCCACACATGAAGATGGAGTAGGAGTAGGGAAGGATGACACATGCCAGAGTGAGACCGGTGAAGGAGCGTGGGAGTCAAAGTGACAAGAATGGGTGGTGACACCAAGAGCTGTTGTAGAAATGGACACCAAATCTGATTTAGCTAATATGGTGCCACCAACAGAACTCGACAAGGAGTGGTCAGGTTAGGTTAGGAGGAAGCCGAATAAGAAGAAAAGCATATAGGTAACAATCTGTCCAATTCTGGCTAAGAGCATCCACCGTATCTACTTGCAAATGAGGAAAGTTGTGTGTTGAGAGGAGACACAAATGCGTCGAAATGAGGGACACCCCAACAAGCACATAACTCCCAAAAAAACAAAAGCATCCAAAGACCACTAAACTGATAGAAACTTGTCAGGTCAGGATAACTGATCTGCAACCAGGTTCAGGCACCAGGAAGATGACACGGCAGCAAAGGAATTTAATGGATGTGGGCCCAATAAAGAAGATCCAAAGTTCGAAACCAAGTTGCTATAGGACACCACTGTCGAATTGTCTGAGGGAATAATCACCAACTGTCCCCGAAGAGACTAAATGAAAGCAAAGACAACTCACTGAACAGCAAGAAGCTCCCAGATATTGATATGGAGAGTAGATACAGTAAGAATCCACCATCCCAAAACCTTCTGACAGAAAGAGAAGCATCTGTAAAAAGGGGACAATCCAGACGTGGCAGAGTATGTCAGTAATGGAGAGGGAAGGGTAAAAGGAGCATCCAAAAAGATTCCTAACAAAGCTCCATTGGTCAATTAAAGCCTCATGAAGATGAAGCATGTAGGTCTAACCAAGAGGAATGAGGGCTTCGACAGAAGCACATCCCCAAAAGAGACAGAACCCCTAATGCAGTAAATGAGGGTAAGGAGACCTTGCAAATGAGATGTTCCATATCTCTCAACCGAAGTAGAGAAGGCTGGGCCAGACAGACAAGTGAATTCAAAAACACACCAAAATGAACCAGAAACCAGGCAGGTGTGTAGAATGACTTCTCCACCTTGAGGAGCCAACTGACCCTGGAAGCTTCCCGAAGAAAATGTGTATGGAGAGCAGAATTGGCCTGTGAGGATGCCAGCAGGAGCCAGTTGTCCATGTGGAAACGAAGGCCCCAGTAATGAAGCAGTTGTGCAAATGATCAGACAACTCGAGAGAACACATAGGGAGCCAAGGCCAGTTCAAATGGAAGCATTCAAAACTGAAAAACACACTCCTGTTGAACAAAACGAAGGAAATGTCAGTATGTCATAGAGATGGGAGTATGGAGATATTCATCCGACCTAGATCACAGGCCTGGAAGAAAAACCCAACAGAGAGTTAAGTACAACTCCACAGTGAACTTGGGATGACAAGGAAGTGATTCAGAAAGGAGAAATCGATCACTGGGCACCAGTTTCCCATCTTATTGGGAACGTCAAACAGAGGAGAGTAAAACCTGGATGAGAAAGATCTCTACATTCAATGTCACCCTTGAGAATTAAACCCAGAACCGCCTCTGACAAATGCTGGCATAAAACACAATCCTGCTGAAGGGGTAGAAAAAAGGGATGGGCAGATGACAGGAAGCAGAGGGCCAGACCTTTGGAAACAACCTTCAAAACCCATGAATTGACTATAAACGACCTCCAAACGTCGGTAAAGTGGAAGAGTCTGGCCTCCACTGGCCTTGACCTGAGTACTGCGTAACTGATGCAGAATGCCCCAAAAATGATGATGGGAAGCCAAACGATTGCACAACACAGATGGACGAGAAGTCGGTGCTGGCAAAAGGTTAGAAGGTAGGGGGCAAGGCACTGAGACAGGAACAGGTGGGTGGGACAAATGAGAAGCCAATGGTATGGTTTGAACCCCACAAAGGAATCAGAGATTCCAAATACTGGAAGTCTAAATATGGGTAGTTAGCGTGATGAAAAGCAAAGAAATGATCATCCAATGTAAGAGGGAAATGAGGCATACTGATCTCTGATCTCAATCGAGAATCAATTAACATGTGCATTATTAGAGAGGGCACTAGTTACGATAGGAGTAGTGTTACACTCATATTGATGGAGGGTTGCTGCATGATCATTTGCATGTAGATATGCAGAAAGAAGTGGGAGTTAGAAGGCTAGTGGTGAAAAAAAAAATTTGTGCCGATTAGGGCAGTACTAATCGAGAAAGCTTTTTTGCGAGAGAAGGTAAGATATTCTATTGGGATTCACATTAATTAGAAATAAAAGTATAGAACCAAAATTCAATAAAACTAGGAATACATAAGTTACATCTTAATTTCTACAAACATTTTATGAGAGGTTTATAAATTCTTTCTCACTTAAAAAAATGGCTAATTAAGCAGCTGAAACACAAAGAAGTTTTTTATACCAAAAAAATCTGATCAAACTTAAGTTTGACTGACCTTTAGATTTGGGTGTTCTACAGGGGATATTAACTGACCATCCCTCAACCATGTAATGGTGGGTATAGGTTTACCATCAACTTCACATTCTAAGGTTACAGCCTGATGTTCTATAACATTTGGTGTGGTAGTTCTATCAGCATTTAGTATCAACGATGGCACTGGTAAGATAAACAAGTCTTACATAAACATTCTTGTCTATATTTATAACTTAAAAGTTTTCTAAGCTCTTACAGTTTAAATTAATATTAAAAAAAATGTAAACAGATAGTGATAATGCAATGATTAAACAAAACTGGATTATATTAAACCAACTGGTGATAATGTGGGAATTGAAAAACCTTGTATATATTAGGAACTATCTAAAGAAAGTGAAACAGCTGTTGATAATGTGGGGATTAAAGACATCTACAGGCTTAGATTATTCACTTCTTATTTAGTGAAACAGCTGTTGATAATGTGGGGATTAAAGACATCTACAGGCTTAGATTATTCACTTCTTATTTAATGAAACAGCTGTTGATAATGTGGAGATTAAAGACATCTATAGGGTTAGATTATTCACTTCTTATTTAATGAAACAGCAGTTGATAATGTGGGGATTAAAGACATCTACAGGCTTAGATTACTCACTTCTTATTTAGTGAAACAGCTATTGATAATGTGGGGATTAAAGACATCTACAGGCTTAGATTATTCACTTCTTATTTAGTGAAACAGCTATTGATAATGTGGGGATTAAAGACATCTACAGGCTTAGATTATTCACTTCTTATTTAGTGAAACAGCTATTGATAATGTG
>NW_013674036.1:24671-27818 GCF_000517525.1 Limulus polyphemus
CCAAACAAATCGTTCACCACAGTGTTGTTGTAAGTCAAACAAATCGTTCACCACAGTGTTGTTGAAAGTCAAATAAATTGTTCTCCACTGTGTTGTTGTAAGTCAAATACATTGTTCACTATAGTGTTATTGTAAGCTATACGCGTTGTTCTCCACTGTGTTGTTGTAAGTGTTCACTATAGTGTTATTGTAAGTCAAATAAATTGTTCACTATAGTGTTATTGTAAGCCATACACGTTGGAACCTAAAGTACAGTTGTAGGGTAAAATATTTACACTTTTAATAAATCTGAATGTTTAGTATACACCATGTGGCAACTTAATAACTACAAAGCTCAGATTCATCATTTCCTTCTAGTTATAAGATGCAGAACAAAGTTGCATGAATACAAGAAAAACAACAAAAGGTATAAGGTCACCAAGCACATCCATTATGAAAACACAAGGTATAAGCTCACCGAGCACATCCATTATGAATTCAGCTTCGTCATTTCCTGCCAGATTAGATGTTATACACTTGTAGCGACCAGCATCTTCCAAGTGTACAGGTGATATTCTCAACTTTTCACCCTCTGCAGAATGGACAAGACAGATTATGTTGTATGAAAAGAAAGTTAATTAAAACAAGTGAATATGTTGATAGATTAACCCTCGTATATCATCACACTAAGTAATAACAGATAACAGTGTATGAAAAAATGTATCGCCAAGGTAAGTCAACTCCTTAATTGAAAGAAAATGGTATCCTAAAATATCCAGATATTAATGATATTTTAGAGATGTTTATACTACACAATAAACCAAAATATAAGTTCCAAAACTTCAGGAATGATACTGTGTAGAATTAGTAAAAGAAATGTGGCTGATAGTATAATAAAGTCAGCTAGTGTAAGCCAAGGAGAGGTAGTAAGGAAACAGTTTATAGTGATCCAGATGAAATAAAAACAAATTGTGAATACAGACCAAATATGATTTGATGTCTGGAACTCATATTTAGTGCTGAGAGTGGTCTGCCATCTCTGAGCCATGTCACAGTAGGTCGTGGATTTCCACTCACTGGACACTCTAGAGTAATTGTTCTGTTGGACAGAGCTATTGGTGTGGGCACAAAATTGGACCTGTCAATAGTTGGAGGAACTGGAAAAAGATGTTAATGTAAAAGTTAATGATGGACAGGAGTAAATTCAATAAAATTTTAAAGTATTAAAATCTACAGTAAACTGCATTCTCTCCTATGATACTTTAAAGGGTCAGGTAGTCAAAAACATAAAACACAAAAACTGACCATGAACGCTCAAATCAAAATGTTTCTCATCTTGACCAACTGTATTTGTAGCAACACAAGTATATTTGGCTGCATCTCCTGTTCTCAATCTTCGAATGTGTAACTCAGAGCCATCTCGCAATATGTTCATGTTTGGTTCATTGAAAGGGTCAATGGGTTGTCCATTTTTTAGCCATGTGATAAGAGGTCGTGGGTCACCTGTTGTTTCACAGAAAAGAACAGCATGATGGTTCAGATTCCCAACAGGTTTTGTGTCCAACTGGTTAGAGATCTTTGGAGGCACTAGAAAAAGAAATCACACATTGAACCTTACTAACACAGTGGAGAACGATGTGTATGGCTTACAATAACACTATAGTGAACACTTACAACAACACAGTGGAGAACGACGTGTATGGCTTACAACAACACTATAGTGAACAATGTATTTGACTTACAACAACACAGTGGAGAACTTGGACACAACAACATTCACCCTACAACTGTACTTTAGGTTCCTTGGACAAACAACATTCAGCATATTACAGCATTACCTTAGATTTCTTGGACAGACAACATTCAGTAACTAACTGAGAATACTTGTTTTAAGGCTTAATTTTCTATTTTAGTTCCTCCTCGGCTTGACAAGAGACAGGTTATACCCGAAGCTCGTGTGAAAAAGGGAGAGGATCTTGTTGTCAGGTGTCCTGTGGAGAACTCACAGTCAGTGTCAAGCATAACTTGGCTAAAGAATGGAGAAATCCTTTCACGAAATGACCTCCCACTCAATGTGGATATTAGTCCAGATCAACAGTCTCTGAAGATCATGAAAGCTCAGACTTCAGATGCTGGCCTCTACACATGTGTTGCTGGGAACTTGGCTGGGGAAACAGAACATGAGACTGAAGTAGACGTGTTAGGTAAATAACGTTTCTTTCATCATATATATCAGTCTTAAAATGTTAATAAACAAAGTCTGAAATAACAAGTGAATAATCTAAGCCTCTAGATGTCTTTAATCCCCACATTATCAACAGCTGTTTCACTAAATAAGAAGTGAATAATCTAAGCCTGTAGATGTCTTTAATCCCCACATTATCAACAGCTGTTTCATTAAATAAGAAATGAATAATCTAAGCCTGTAGATGTCTTTAATCCCCACATTATCAACAGCTGTTTCATTAAATAAGAAGTGAATAATCTAAGCCTGTAGATATCTTTAATCCCCACATTATCAACAGCTGTTTCATTAAATAAGAAATGAACAATCTAAGCCTGTACATGTCTTTAATCACCACATTATCAACAGCTGTTTCATTAAATAAGAAGTGAGTAATCTAAGCCTGTAGATGTCTTTAATCCCCACATTATCAACAGCTGTTTCACTAAATAAGAAGTGAATAATCTAAGCCTGTAGATGTCTTTAATCCCCACATTATCAACAGCTGTTTCACTAAATAAGAAGTGAATAATCTAAGCCTGTAGATGTCTTTGATCCCCACATTATCAACTGCTGTTTCATTAAATAAGAAGTGAATAATCTAAGCCTGTAGATGTTTTTAATCCCCACATTATCAGCAGCTGTTTCATTAAATAAGAAGTGAATAATCTGAGCCTGTAGATGTCTTTAATCCCCACATTATCAACAGCTGTTTCACATCTACAGGCTTAGATTATTCACTTCTTATTTAAGTCTTTAATCCCCACATTATCAACAGCTGTTTCACTAAATAAGAAGTGAATAATCTAAGCCTGTAGATGTCTTTAATCCCCACATTATCAACAGCTGTTTCACTAAATAAGAAGTGAATAATCTAAGCCTGTAGATGTCTTTGATCCCCACATTATCAATAGCTGTTTCACTAAATAAGAAGTGAATAATCT
>NW_013674036.1:27879-31389 GCF_000517525.1 Limulus polyphemus
TTACAACACTGTGGTGAACGATTTGTTTGACTTACAACAACACTGTGGTGAACGATTTGTTTGACTTACAACAACACTGTGGTGAACGATTTGTTTGACTTACAACAACACTGTGGTGAACGATTTGTCTGACTTACAACAACACTGTGGTGAAATATTTGTTTGACTTACAACAACACTGTGGTGAACGATTTGTTTGACTTATAACAACACTGTGGTGAAAGATTTAGAACACAGTTGAAAATGATGTAACCTTATTGCTTTAAAAAAAGAATAAATTTGTCTGCCAAAGATATATCATATTATTAGTTGTGAGTTAATTAATACTTTCATAATTCCCTTTTACTGGAAAACTCTTTCAGTAAACCTTACAGAATATGAAATGAACTTTTCTAATAACCTTTAAAAGGCTTATGGAATAATTACCTTGTACAGTCAAGTCAAAATGTTTCTCTTGAGTCCCTGACAGGCTGGAAGCCACACAGGTGTACCTTCCACCATCAGAAACTTCCACTTCTGTGATCTTTAACAACTGATTTTCATGAAGAAATTGAACTTGTGGAGCATTATCAGTTTGCAGAATCTATAAAAAGAGGATTTGGTCCATATTGAAATGACTTATCTAAACCAAGGTCAGTTGTGATCTTTCAAGAAGTATCTTCCGATTCATCTATTGAACAGGAAATAATTTCTGAAGAATAACCAACGGAATATGTTGCAGTGAAACTTCAGTACTGGTTTCTGATGGTGGATAACAGTGAAATAAGTTAAAAACTAGTTAATTTCTTTAAATTCATTTAAACTTGTAAAAAAAACAACAAAAAATTAGAAGCTTTCAATAAATATACAGAATAATTTTTGATAATCTGCAAAAGCTAAAATAAAAATAACTTTAATCATCTAAAACCTAATAAATAAAATATTTTGTCAAGTTTTGTTGCGTGTAAAATGATAAATTAAAATCAGCCTCTAAAGTTTGTTTGGAATAAACTCATATAACAGTTTGAAAATGTATAAGTTACTTAGCATTTAGTTGAGATATTGGACACAGTTTGTGCAATACCAAAAAACCCAGGATAAAGTAGTCACCTTGCCATCTTTCATCCAGACCACTGTTGGCCGTGGGGTTCCCGAGACATAACACTCAAGTTCTACATCAGTCTTCTCCACAGCATGTGGTTCTTTTGTCAGCACATCGTTGTTTTCAATTTTTGGTGGTACTACAAAAGAAAAACAGTTAAACTCTACTCTTTTATACACTTTAACAATAATGACCAAAACATGTGATTAATATTCTACATATCACATTATGAAGCTTTGGCTTGAATCAAATTTGTTCCTTGGCCCTATACATGTGTGAGTACAATGTGCACTACAATGATGTACAGTCAATTTCAGTGACATAGGTCCACTAAAATGGAGAAATTATTCACTAAGTTTACATACTTGATTTGATGGGCAGAGCTGTGATCAGAATATAACAATGGACCAATGAGTTATTTCAGGTACCCAAGATCATCAGAATATAACAATAGACCAATGAGTTGTTTCAGGTACCCAGGGTCATCAGAATGTAACAATGGACCAATGAGTTTCGACTTGTAGCCAGGGTCAACAGAATGTAACAATGGACCAATGACTTTTGTCAGGTAGCCAGGGTCATCAGAATGTAACAATGGACCAATGACTTTTGTCAGGTAGCCAAGGTCATCAGAATGTAACAATGGACCAATGAGTTTTGTCAGGTCACCAAGGTCATCAGAATGTAACAATGGACCGATGAGTTTCGACTTGTAGCCAGGGTCATCAGAATGTAACAATGGACTAATGAATTAGTTCAAGAAACAATGAACCACTGAGTTATGTCATCCAACCAAGATATCATACGTAGTTCATTCAAGACATGAAATAAAATTATTTAAACCTTAGATTTCATCTATTGGTTACTATGTTTTCTTTTTTATGAAAGAAGTCTCAATTAGTGTTTTTGTTTCAATTACTCACAATAAAAAATTTAATGCCAATCTCTAAATGTAATTTTAAAATAAAGTTATTTAATCACGTAAATTTGTTTTAATTCAGTTGTCCTTTCAACATGGCATTCATTGCTCCATCAGTGGTACATGATGGAAGGCGTGGCTTTATTATAGTCATCTGTATATAATAATAAATGCTTCATATAGGACTTTGGAGATATGATGTAGAGTTATATCTTATGGGTGTTGTATACCATGGGTGGCTCAGGACATCCAACAGAAAACATGCATATGTATCACTGGTGGTGCACAATGTCGTGAATGTGTTAAGAAATATAATGAATTATTTTGAGATTCAGCTGAGTAACTTGAGGGGAGGTAATGAACTCATTTCAATGATTCATTGCTTTTAATTATTAACAATTATATATATATATGAGATTTTAAGATTAGGTTCATATACCTAAAACATCCAGCCTGAAATCTTTCTTCGCTTGTCCTGCAGCATTCGTCGCCACACAGGTGTAATTGCCCGTATCTTCTACTCTCGTTCGTAAGAGTTGTAATTTCTGACCACCATTGATGAAATGAATAAATGGGTCCCTTATTGGATCTACCGGTTGTTCATTTTTCAACCACTCAATCTGAGCTGGAGGGTCAGCTTGAACTGGACATTCTAAGAACAATGGTCGGTTGACGAGTATGGACTGGCTTGGGTCAGTGGTGTTCGATATTGTTGGAGGAACTGTTCAGATTGAGATAAAAAGTTAATATCGTAAAGAGATTGTTCTTGAAGACAGAGAACATAATCAACAACATTTAACTGAAGATGAAATTTAAACTTCCTGAGTAGCACTTTAAAGTAACATGCTAGAAAACTAGACAGTAAGAAATACCTATACATTGAAACCACATCTAATGATACCAGTAACTTTTAAATATGATGGGTGAGAAATACCCATACATTGATATCACATCTAATGATACCAGTAACTAGTAAATATGACTGGTGAGAAATACCTATACATTGATATCACATCTAATGATACCAGTAACTGGTAAATATGACCGGTGAAAAATACCCATACATTGAAAATATATCTAATGATACCAGTAACTGGTAAATATGACTGGTGAGAAATACCTATACATTGAAAATATATCTAATGATATTACTGGTATCATTAGATGTGATATCAATGTATCGGTATTTCTCACCAGTCATATTTACTGGTTACTGGACCAGTCATATTTACTGGCATCTGTATTTTCTATACAAATACTTTTCCCAACTAATTACATCTGTAAATGATGACAACTAATTACATCTGTAAATGATGACAACTAATTACATCTGTAGATAATGACAACTAATCACATCTGTAAATGATGACAACTAATTACATCTGTAGATAATGACAACTAATTACATCTGTAGATAATGACAACTAATTACATCTGTAGATAATGACAACTAATTACATCTGTAGATAATGACAACTAATTACATTTGTAGATGATGACAACTAATTAC
>NW_013674037.1:0-5833 GCF_000517525.1 Limulus polyphemus
CACATGTGTTTAATGCAATATGAATTAAGTAATGTTTATATACGACTGTTCCATTAAATATGCCTCTCAGTGGCACAGCGGTATGTCTTCGGACTTACAACGCTAGAAACCGGATTTCGATACCCGTATTGGGCAGAGCACAGATAGTCCATTGTGTAGTTTTGTGGTTAATTAAAAAAAAATTCATAAAATAGAGTACTTTCTTTAAATATATACTTGCATTTTTAGTTTAAAATAATATGATTTTTATAGAATTGTGACAAAAAAATACCATGTCGTAACACAAAGGCGCACTCTTCAAATACTTAATATGCATTTTGATTAAAACGAGAACATTTTTCCCATTCTAACTTCTCATCTGGATTGGAGACAGTAGAGAACAAACTAGTCTAAAATTATTATTATGCTAACAAGTGTGCACAGTCATTAAGAAAACACATTATTCAATGAAAGATGAGCCTTGATGAAATTTTACAGATTTTTTCCTTGTCATTTCAGTATTCACATTAATTAGCTATATTTTGCTGAAGGAAGTGATTAATATCAATGAGACAATACAGAAATGACTTTAAAATATTTTTAAAATCTCTTCAGGTTCTACAATAAAGCTACTTGATTTAGAATACTGTGCTATTTTACCACCAGCATAAGGAAAATGGAAAATAGTCCGAAATGATTTAAAGTACTTCAAAGTGATGCTTTCAGTAAATATACATATACATTTATGTGTATATATAAAAAAGAAACTGGGCCATTAATTTCACACTTAGTTATAACTTCTTTTTTATTGAACCGTTAGAATATTCCTAGAAGCTTATGAATTTTAGACTAGAATATTTAAATATATAATCATACAGCATGTTATAAAACTTCATCATTAATTTGTGTTAAAACTACGGAGACAATTCAATTCTTTGATTAAATATTTGTTTTGGTTTCCGTTTATGTAAGAACAAAAATTCTTGTTTCAGTTATTGTTTTGAATGACATATGGACTAAAGAAATAGGAAAATCGTTAATATCATTCAATAAGTTAGTTTTCTTACTTATTTTTGAAGGCTTCTAATACTAAAAACCGGGTTTCGATACCCGCAGTGGGCAGAGCAAAGCACATTGTGTAGATTTATGTTTAACAACAAATAAAACTTGGTTATTTCAATTTTTGTTTGAGAAAATCATAATAAACTCAAAGTATCTTAAAACGGATGTCATTGTTGTACCTTTATACTAGGTACGTTAATTATGATACATGGTCTTAATCCAACGTTTATAAACCATTGGATTAAGACTTTCCTAATAACATACACCATGTATCATAATATTGTATTATATTAAAAGTCACCTTTTTGTTTTTCAAATTTAGGATACTGTATTCGTATGTTGTGTATTATTTTTTTCACTACAGTCTTCAGAAGCTTCACTTATGAAAAACTTTAAATCTAACCAATGCTTCGAAACTACAATGTCGTAAAAATATCGGAAACTATACAAACTGAGACTAATTAAAATTTTATGGCTTACAGTTATGTTAGATGATGAAAAAAGTAACTGTTACAATGTGTTATAGGACTGGCATTACTTCGTACTTATGAACATACATAACACATACATGTATATCTTATTACTTCGAAGGCATGCCGGATTGCCTCATTCCTAACAATTAAAAGCAGTTTTTAGTTAATTATTTAAAAAAAAAGGTATGTTTTATGACTATAAATACTATTTTAAAATTCTTGAGTATTGTTATTGTTGTTTGTTTTATTTTATGCCCCCTATATCCGTTATGACTATAAATACTATTTTAAAATTCTTGAGTATTGTTATTATTGTTTGTTTTATTTTATGCCCCCCTATATCCGTTATGACTATAAATACTATTTTAAAATTCTTGAGTATTGTTATTATTGTCTGTTTTATTTTTATGCCCCCTATATCCGTTATCTACTTATTGTACTTTTCACGTCAGATCTTAATCGTTTTCTTGGCGAACGCTCAAAAGGTTCACGACATCCACGGCTTTGTAACTATAATCTATAAATGTTCTACAATGTTGAAACCCTCCATTCCGGAGAGAGTATCCCCCAGTGGTATAGCGGTATTTCTGCGGACTTACAATGCTAGAAATCGGGTTTCGATACCCGTGGTGGGCAAAGCACAGATAGCCCATTGTGTAGCTTTGTGCTTAACTTCAAACAAACAAACAAACCATTCCCGAGAGAGTGTCCCCCAGTGGTACAGCGGTATGTCTGCGGACTTACAATGCTAGAAACCGGGTTTCGATACCCCTTGGTGATATGATTAGTTGAAAAGAAAATTCCCCCCCAACCGAAACACGGACAGATTGACATTTTACATTCCTATGCCAGTTATTTGGTGATATGATTAATTGAAAAGAAGATTTCCCCTCACGACACACAAACACGTACAAATTGACATTTTACATTCCCATGCCAGTTACATGGTGATATGATTAGTCCATAGTCCTGAAGTTGGCAGACTTCAATGTTCAAGAAACACGTATCAGGACTCTCTATGGAGACACGGGATTAGATCCATCTATATATATATACACACAAACTCAATCACTCTCGTTCCCTTGGTGACAATCAAAGGTTAACAATACTCATCTTGTTCGATCTTATAACACAGAAATTTTAATTAAATCAATCAAACGCCTTCATTTCACCAACAGGTTCATTTGCAAAAACGTTTTATATGACACAAACCATTTCAAAAACTATTGATTATCTTTTGCACAGCAGTCTTTCACTTCTATTTATGATTTATTTATCTTCGTGACTATTATGAAGTGATTTCCGTCTAAACAGTCTGACCACACAAGATAATAAAACTGCTTCAGTCTGTTCCAGTCTTTGGATATCTTGTCCTGTCCAGTATTTACTTTTATGTCGTTATTCTCTGTATCTGTTGTCTTGAATGTACTGTATTATTGCTCTGTGGTGAAAAGTGAGATGAGATCAGTCAGGAAATAGGTCTTCATGATTATTTCTCTAATTCACTTAATCTTAGTTATTTAGGATTTTTTTTTAAAAGTATATTTCTTCATTTCACTTTACTTTTATCCCATATATATTTCTTAGACGAATAAATAGGTATAACGAAAACTTTTGCCTGTTAAATATCAAGTACATCAGCACTTATACAATAGCTAACATCATTGATTGACCCGTATTTGTTGGGGTTTTTTATTGGGGGGGGGGGGTATGTAAGTTATTTATTTCAACTACTTCAGTCATATCTGAATAATTGACATTTTCAGTATGTCTTTTTTTTTGTACTTTTTCCAAAACCATCAAGCTTCCAAATTCTCAAACTTACTAGTTTTCCGTAAAGTTAATACAAAGGAAAGCTTATTAAACTAATTACTGAATGTAATGTTATTAATATCGATATTGTCAGGTTCTAGAAATAATTAATTTCATTTCCTTCTGATCCTCTGAACTTATTGACACGGTGCATGGATTATTTAATTGTTGACCTTTACGTATACGTCAGTAAATACCATGTCGCATTTAATATGTTCTTAAGTTCTAGAAATTCTGAATTTTTATGTTTATTTAAGCAATTTTAATTCTCTCTCTCTCCCTTAGCCAAAAAATGAGTTCTAGGTTAATACCATTACATTATGTTCTGGAATTATATATTTAATCTTTATTAAACTTGAAGATAAGCTTTAGGCAAACGATTTCTAATTAATTTTGGGTAAGAACTTTCATTAACTTTGACTGTCTGGGTATGATAATAAGAGCCATGTATCTCTGGCTTTGAACAGTAACACCAATGAATCTTGGACATTAAATACCTGGTTCTGAGATCTATGAACATACAAGTATTGGAAGGTGATTATTCTTTTCACACATTTTATTTTTCTGTAAATAGCATGTAACTACATGATGGGATTAGAATCGTATAGCTCCATAGTATCTTATTCTCAGCTGAAATAATAAATAAATAACACACACACAGCGATAAAATAGATACACAATTAAAAACATTTTTAATTTAGGCCAATCTAAAATATTGACTCTACATGTTTCGACGTTTACTCATGACGATGATGTGTATGTAGTTTAACGTTGTGTGCTATTTTATTATTATTTCAACATTATGCACAAGTGCCAAGAAAACAACATCTGTTCTCAATAAGTCCTAAATAACTTTTGTGATCGCTTGAATCAGCTGAATAAGGGTTTTTGTTTCTTGTTATTAACGTATATAACTTATTATCTACGAGAAAGGTACAGTTTCTTCGTTCACGCTAGAAGTCGCCACCATTACTGTGATACTCATGTTCAATTACGTACCTTACTTCCTCTAATTAGCCCCCCAGTGGCTCAGCGGTATGTATGTGGACTTACAACGCTAGAATCCGGGTTTCGATACCCGTGGTGGGCAGAGCACAGATAGCACTTTGTGTAGCTTTGTGCTTAACTACAAACAAACTAAATCCTCTAATTAAAAGTCTATACTTAATTAATATCACAACTAAATTGTTTAAGTCACTTTATTATCGTCTTAGTAAATAATATAACATTTTACGAGATGCCATAAATATATCATGACGATTATTGTCCATTCCTATTTGGTGCTTGATTTATTTCGTTATGCGCTTCAAAGTTTAACTTGTCCAGAGCATTTAGTTATTGGATAACGAATCCATGTCTTATCAGGCATGAGGTCATGTGTTCTTAAATAATAGCCTTGTGTTTCCTTAACGAATTTTGGTAGAATCACAAAAAAAATTTCCTTCACAAATAGCTGTGTTGCCGTAAGGTATGTTGGTAGAATTATGACAAATTTCCCTTCACAAATACTTGTGTTTCAGTAACGTATTTTAGTAGAATTATGACCATTTTCCCTTCACAAATACTTGTGTTTCCGAAAGATATTTTGGTAGAGTCATAACAATTGTAACTTCACAACTACTTTGTTTCCGTAATATATTTTGACAGAATCACAACAATTTTTCATTCACAAATAGTTGTGATTCCGTAACGTATTTGGGTAGAATTATGATCATTTTCCCTTCACAAATACTTGTGTTTCCGAAAGATATTTTGGTAGAATCATAACAATTTTCCCTTCACAAATACTTGTATTTCCGTAACGTATTTTGGTAAAGTTATGTTTTTTTTGTTTTGAAGTTAAGCACAAAGCTACACAATGGGCTATCTGTGCTCTGTCCACCACTAACTGGCATAGGAATGTAAAATGTCAATTTGTGCGTGTTTGGGTGGGGTGGGGAATTTTCTTTTCAACTAATCATATCACCAAGTAACTGGCATGGGAATGTAAAATGTCAATTTGTGCGTGTTTGGGTGGGGTGTGGAATCTTCTTGTCAACTAATCATATCACCAAATAACTGGCATAGGAATGTAAAATGTCAATATGTGCGTGTTACGGTTGGTGGGAATCTTCTTGTCAACTAATCATATCACCAAATAACTGGCATAAGACTGTAAAATGTCAACATGTGCGAGTTTCGGTTGGGGGGAATCTTCTTATCAACTAATCATATCACCAAATAACTGGCATAGGAATGTAAAATGTCAATCTGTGCGTATTTCGGTTGGGGGGAATCTTCTTTTCAACTAATCATATCACCAAGTAACTGGCATGGGAATGTAAAATGTCAATTTGTGCGTGTTTGGGTGGGGTGGGGAATTTTCTTTTCAACTAATCATATCACCAAGTAACAGGCATGGGAATGTGAAATGTCAATTTGTGCGTGTTTGGGTGGGGTGGGGAATTTTCTTTTCAACTAATCATATCACCAAGTAACAGGCATGGGAATGTGAAATGTCAATTTGT
>NW_013674037.1:6360-18682 GCF_000517525.1 Limulus polyphemus
AAACTCTAGTTCAGTGACTCAAAAATAACTGCCCATAATATCTGATCTCTTCCCTTTCATGACGTTACAAAGATACGTAACTCAAGAGAACAAACTCTCGTTCAGTGACTCAAAAATAACTGTCCATAATATCTGATCTCTTTCCTTTCATGGCGTTACAAAGATACGTAACTCAAGAGAACAAACTCTCGTTCAGTGACTCAAAAATAACTGTCCATAATATCTGATCTCTTTCCTTTCATGACGTTACAAAGATACGTAACTCAAGAGAACAAACTCTCGTTCAGTGACTCAAAAATAACTGCCCATAATATCTGATCTCTTTCCTTTCATGACGTTACAAGGATACATAACTCAAGAGACAAACTCTCGTTCAGTGACTCAAAAATAACTGCCCATAATATCTGATCTCTTTCCTTTCATGACGTTACAAAGATGCGTAACTCAAGAGAACAAACTCTCGTTCAGTGACTCGAAAATAACTGAGTTTGTTCTCTTGAGTTACGTATCTTTGTAACGTCATGAAAGGAAAGAGATCAGATATTATGGGGAGAAAGAGATCAGATATTATGGACAGTTATTTTTGAGTCACTGAACTTTTGCTATTTTACAAATTTCCTGCTTAAACGTAGTTAATAAGTTGGCTATTGAATGTATTTAGTTAGAAAGTATCGTTAAACTATAAGTGAAGAGAAATAAATTTCACTATTTAATATATTCATTAGTAATGTGATGAAAGACCTATTGTAACAGTTAAATATTTTATTATTTCGTAAACGTTTACGATCTCAATTTGTATTGAAAGCTTAGACATAGCTACTAACATGATCAGTTTACGACTTCAGTTTGTATTGAAAGGTTAGACATAGCCACGACATGATCAGATTACAACTTCAGTTTGTATTGAAAGGTTAGACATAACCACTAACATACTTATTTTATGACTTCAGTTTGTATTGAAAGGTTAGACATAACCACTAACATGATTAGTTTACGACTTCAGTTTGTATTGAAAGGTTAGGCATAGCCACGACATGATCAGATTACGATCTCAGTTTGTATTGAAAGGTTAGAAATAGCTACAACATGATCAGATTACAACTTCAGTTTGTATTGAAAGGTTAGACATAACCACTAACATGATTACTTTACGACTTCAGTTGGTATTAAAAGGTTAGACATAGCCACGACATGATCAAATTACGATCTCAGTTTGTATTGAAAGGTTAGAAATAGCCACAACATGATCAGTTTACGACTTCAGTTTGTATTGAAAGGTTAGACATAACCACTAACATGATTACTTTACGACTTCAGTTGGTATTAAAAGGTTAGACATAGCCACGACATGATCAAATTACGATCTCAGTTTGTATTGAAAGGTAGACATAGTCACTAACATGATCAGTTTACGATCTCCGTTTGTATTGAAAGGTTCCTTAACGACACATTTATTTGTTGGATCAAAAAATCAAATAACTTCGTTTTGATTTTACTTACTGATTCATTATAAGTATTATTTTATTACAAGTTACAGCTTCTGTACCTGTAAAAGCTGTCATAAAATCAAATACTATCTCATTGTAAATCATGTGTCAAAGGTATTAATTTATCATAAAAAAATCACTAGCAGCCAGAATCTTATTTTGGTCACTTAATTCCAATGTCACACATCAATATATAATACCACATGATGCTTAACATAGGTGCTTAAATAGAGTGCTTTCGTCTTCTAGGTTTATCTGTCTATCTATTTACATCTAATGCCCTAGTTTTAATTTGAATCTTGACATTTATTACACTTACTGCGGAACATTAGCAGCAGTAGTAAGTTTTGCACTTGAAGTAAATTGGACTTCTCCAATAACGTAAATCTTCATAGCGAATTTTACAATTGAGACCCTGTTTAGCTGGCTTATTTTAAGGTTAAAAAACGCACTTGAAAGTACTGAAATTCTAGCTAAAAGCTGGCCTTATTTATAAATCCTTATTCTGAGCTTTTCATATCCGGTTGAGTTGTAATAAGTCAGAGTTTTGCTCGAGGGAAATCCAGTAAAGAAAACATTAAGTAAGAAACAACCGTCCTGTTTAACATTACCCATAATCATTAAGTCACTAGAATGTTAATAAAGTGCTTTAATTAAGCTTATGGGAAATTAAAATCTCTAATCACTTTGAACCGTAATCGACTCGTATTCCAATCTTTATCTGCACGAACTTTCAGGACTTTTCAACAATTATCCACAATGGAAATTATTTGTTTGCCTCTCTTGTGTAGTAGTGTAAAGTTTTATGAGCCACTTCAAGAATTTAGTTTCTTAGTAACAGAACCACTGTTATACGTTGTGAATTAGCTAACGATCCATGTTAATTTGTTACCATTAGACGAAACTTCGTAATCTTAAATACTTACTTAAAATAGCGCGTATTTGAACATTTTCGCATGATTATTGCTACAAGACTATATTAAAGATGTCGAGATCAGTTTGTTAAGTGATGTAAGTTATAGAAATCATAAAAACCTGAGTAGGACGAGGTGTTTTGGGAAAAAATGCCATGAAAGGAAAGAGATCAGATATTGTGGGCAGTTATTTTTGAGTCACTGAGCTAGAGTTTGTTCTCTTGTGTTACGTATCTTTGTAACGCCATGAAAGGTATATTGTAAAATAACAGAAGTTGTAGTGCCTACAAAGCTATTTTTATTTCACTTTAAAATCATAAATTTAAAACACTTTGTCAAATATAAGTTTCGATTTACGATTATCGAAACATTCTATTAAAAAAACCTATGAATCAGAAAAAAATATAAAACCTACATCATAGAAATCATATATTAAGTACTTTATAATCATGTATTGTCATATTATGATTAATACATTGTCTATTTGATATACAGTGTATTTTCTCTTGAACGATTAATTAAAAGATATGTATACATTATTTAATTATGACCCCAGTTGTTATGATGCTATCCAACATCTATCACAGCATCATGCTGAGCTCGGACCAACAAATATGCCAACATTATATATATATGGATCATTCATGTATCGTTTACAATCACAATGAATATTTAACGATTCTACTAAAAAATATTCTTTAATATTTTAGACAGATATATTGCTCGTGTTGTCTTTTCTGTAATGATTTGTAAAATGACCTTACTGATAGACATGTATGGGCCATATGTGATCTAATGATTATCGTGTAGAGCTTCGGTTCGAATGGTCTAAGGTTCGAGACGGGTACTACTGAACACGCTATACACTTTTAGATATGTATCTTTCATAAAGCTCTTCAATGGTATAGCGGTAAATCTGAAGGCTTATAACGTTAAAATGAGCTAGGCTATTGTGTAGTTCTGCGCTCGACAACAAACAACCTTAAGTAACAGTAACCATTAGTTCCTTTACCAGATTCAATATTCTTGGCAAAGCTCTTTTAATGGCGGACGATGCTGTTCAGGTTGAAAATTCCAGTTCTGTTATTTATATATCAATTATCTTCGTGGATCAAGAAATATTAAAAATATTAATTTTCCTTCATGTTGGAAGTGAAAAAAAAGGCCTCACATGATGGGTTCATGTTTTTCCTATCGTCAGTGTTTTGAATAAAAAGATCTTAAATTAAATTGGAAAAATATATATTTCCTCGCCATCTTTGTAAAGGAGCTTTTGCGATCAACTACATCATTGCGACAGTAGAGAATCCATAGTTTTCAAAGTACTGCACGTAGTTCATAGAAAGTTAATTTGTTTATTTTAGCAAAAAATTACACAATAGGCCATCTGCGCTCTGTCTACCACAAGAAATCGAACACCGTATTGTAGCGATAAAAGTTCTTAAACTTACGTTGACCCACGTGGGTAGGGTGACGTATTACAAACGGACTCATTAGTCAACATTATTTCAATATATACTTTGATTTTAAGAAATAGCATTTCTGTATTTTGTTGTATCGGATACCAAAAACACTGGGAATTTGTCTACATAATGTATGGACCCCTAGAAATAACAGATGCTTTACTGTTCGCTTGTTGTTGCACTCTCACCAGATCCTGTGCTTTGTTTACTGATCTATTTTGAATTTGGTTCACTGTATCTTTAATTATCTTATCATCCTCAAATGGTATATTTATAACTTTATCACCTCTTTGTTCGATGTATTTTAACGTAACTATTTTATCGTTACTATTGTAATTTTTATACCTAACTTCTGGCGAATTCTGTATTCAATATTCATATAGTTTAGTTTCCTTAGCTGTATTTACTTATTAAGATGTAGGAATTATGTATTTTTTACCATATATATATATATAAATATACATCTCCATTACTTAGCAAATGTCTTAGTGCTTTCTCTATTAATATGAGAGTATGTAACAACGCTTTATCTGTTAGATTTTGCTTTCTTGTTTGCCTTCTTCTCAATCATTTCTGCTATTCAGGTTAATTTCTCATTTGCTATTTCAAGTGCTACTTTTATCTTTTACACCATTTCTGCTTTACAGACCTCAACTAAGACATAATTAATTTTCCTAATACTTCTTGCATTGGTAGCATGACGTCTCTACCATGTAATAAAAAGAAGGGACTTTCTTAAGTAGACCGATTTATGGCACTTCCCTAAACTAGAAGTAATAACGGAACTTGCTCACTCCATGCTTTTTGATATGACTCAAACTTATTTGACAACATATCTAATAAAGTTCTGTTAATTAAACCATGGGCAGCTGGATGATGTGCAGTTTATATTATTTTAAACCTAATAATTTATATATTTCTTTCAATAAGTTAAAAAAAAACTTATGCTCTTCTACAGTGCCTTGCAAAAGTATTCACACCTATAATGTCACATTTTGATGAAATACAAATAATGATAACCAGTATCGTTAATGAATTTGTTTATATTCAAAACTCTAATGATCAAACTTAACACTTTTATGTGTGAAGGAGGTTGAATGTCAGCAAAACCTGCAAAGAAAATATATAATTTTAAATTTGCTCATTGCATAAGTATTCAGCCCATTAAGTCAGTACCTGGTGGAAGCACCTTTGACAGAAATTACTGCTGTCAGTCTTTTTGGATAGGTCTCTACCAGCTTTTCACAATGGTGTGGTGTAATTTTTGGCCATTTTTGCTCCAATTCTGATATGTTCGTTGGGGATCGTTGATGAACTGCAATCATCAAGTCTCGCCATATGTTATCTACTGGATTCAAGTCAGGACATTGACGGAACCACTTCTGGACATTCACTTTCTTCTTTCGAACCCACTTCAATGTGGCTTTGGCCTTGTGCTTCGGGTCATTGTCCTGCTAAAATGTGAATTTTCGACCCAGTTTTAGATTCTTGGCTGACTCAAGCAGGTTTCCCTCTAGGATTCGCCTGTACTTGCACCATCCATCTTCCCCACAATCCTGACAATCTTCCCAGTTCCTACTGATGAGAAGCATCCCTATAACATGAGCAGCCACTACCATGCTTGACGGTTGGGATGATGTTGACTGGGTGATGTGCCCGTGTTGGGCTTGCGCCAGACGTAACGCTTTTAATTTAGGCCAAAACACTCAACTTTTGTCTCGTCTGACCAAAAACCCTTCTGTCACATGCCTGAAGTATCATTTACATGCTTTGTCGTAAACTCCATACAAGATTTAAGATGATTCTTTTTCAGTAATGGCTTCTTTCTTGCCCCTCACCAATACAGGCCAGCTTTGTGTAAGGACCACAATATTGTAATGTATGAATGTTGACTCCCATCTCAACTATGGAACTTTGCAAATCTTTCAAAGTCACTGTTTGCTTCATAGTGGCATTTCCTGTTTGCCCGGTTGCTTAGTTTGGAAGGAAGGCCTGATGTGGGTGGTATGAAGCACATTCCATTTCTTAATGATGGACTTCATCGTACTCAAAGGGAAAAATCAGCGACTTTGAAGTTTTCTTGTAACCTTCTCCTGATCTGTGCTTCTCTACCACTTTACCTCTGACTTGGTTTGTCGTATCACTGTGTGAATTGTAGTTCGAACAGATGCGTTTACTCTAAAGTCAAATTAAACCATTTTGATTACACACAGACAGTGACAATTACATTAATTTTGTGACTTTTCAAACTAATCTTTTGCACCTGAACTGATTTAGGGTTGCCATAGCAAAGGGGTTGAATACTTATGCAATTGAGAATATTCAAATTTTCTTTGAAAATCTAACTTACTTACATAATATCAGTATTTTTTTAGCTTTCACAGTTCGGAGCAGATTGTGTGAATTCTAAATATAAAGTCCCATTTAAAAGTTTCACGATTTCAAGCTCATATAGCAACAAAATTGTAGAAATTGTGCAGGGGGTGAATACTTTTGTAAGGCACTGCATTTGTCAGTAAATACTGCAGAATTCTGATCTGGAAAACATGTTGTCTTTAGAAATCTGGTTAAATAGACTGAAATCACTAACATATGCTTATTTCCTAGGTATCAAATTTGGAAAGGTCCTAAAATATTCACGGCTACCATCTGAATTAGTTCAATTATACCAAGCATTGTTTGTAAGGACGCATTCTTCACACGTGGCTCGTCTTGTGCTTACAATATTTGATACACGATTATGACAATTACTTATAACTTTTAACTTTGAGGTATTACTATCAGCAGGTTCATTTACTGTACTTCCTTTGGTATCTAATTTTCTGCGCGTCATAACCGAATCTAATATGTGCTCAGTTTCTTCTCCATATTTTCTAATGAATTTATTGCCACATATTTCCTTTACTGATTAATGAAATTATCTAAGTCCTAAGCTACTCGATAAGAACCTGCATCATTTTCTGTACTTCCTTATTTTGTCACTTGTTTGTTTTAAATTAATTATGGAATCTACTACTCAAATATTACTTAACACGCGTACATTAGATTGCTTCTATCCTCGTCTCTTTATTACTTCAGTTTCGTAATAGCAACAACCATTTTACTAATCTTGAAGATGTATCTTCTAATGCTATTAACAACTAAAAGGATGCATCATGTGTAATTATGGTAAACTTTCTATCGTACAAGTTACAACAGAATGTCCTAATTCAGTATGCTACCTCTAAATATCCTTGCTCAGAATGTTTAAGCTTTGCTCAACTATATAATCTGTTGCATATGTACTTAATACAAACCTTTACTAAACTCAAAATTGGAAGCGTTTAGTGATGAATATCATAATTTCTCAAATACCTTACTTGTTCACCAAGATCCTGCATCAATTTTGATCAGTTTTGTTACACGTCTTGCAATTATTGTAAAATGTGGAAGAAAGTTCCTCTTAACTCCTGCATATGTCATAAAGTTTGCTACTGTTTTTAGCACTGGATAGTTTTCATGCTTCTAGCTTCTTTGGATCTGGGTTTACACCATTGGCAGTTACCTCATAACCTAAATAACATACTTCTTCCGATAAAAAGTTGGACTTAAAAGGTTTTATTTTCAAATTATCTTTATGTGATCTATAAAATACAAGACTAGTAGGTAACGGGTAAATAACAAAACCTTTTGGAGTCTGTTAAACCTGATAATACTACATCCATTAATCTCTGAAATGTTCAAATGGCATTAATTAAACAAAAAGACGTTCCAGGAAACTGACAGATTCCTGAGGATGATATAAATATTGTTTTCTCTCGACTTGACAGTAACCACTCTGAAAATTCTTGGAGGAAAGATGATCTTGTATCTAGATATCAGCAGAATTGTGCGTGTTTTGAAACTTATCCTAAGGTAGTGTCGAAAATAATAAATTTACCATCATCATTCCCACCATACCGATGGTAAGAGTTGTTGTTTGTAGTTAAGCACAAAGTTACATAAATGGTTATCTGTGCTCTGCCTACCACGGGAATCGAAATCCAGTTTCTAGCAGTGTAAGTTCGCAGACATGCCGCTGTGCTACTGGGTGGCGATGGCAAAATAAGAGTGACGAAGCCCGGCATGGCCAGGTGGTTAGGGTACTTGACTCCCAATCTGAGGGTCGCGGGTTCGAATCCCTGTCTCACCAAACATGCTCGCCCCTTCAGCCGTGGAGGCGTTATAACGTGATGGTCAATCCCAATATTCGTTGGTAAAGAAGTAGCCCGAGAGTAGGAGGTGGGTGGTGATGACTAGTTGCCTTCCCTCTTGCCTTTCACTGCTAAATTAGGAACGGCTAACGCAGATAGCATTCGTGTAGCTTTGCGCGAAATTCCAACCAATCAAACGTAATAGTACAGGTACTTGTCTTAATAATATGCCCCCCCCCCCCCAGTGGCACATCGGTATGTCTGCGGACTTATAACGAGTTTCGATACTTGTGGTGACCAGAGTACAGATAGCCCATTGTGTAGCTTTGTGCTTAACTTCAGACAAAAAATAAACGTAATAATACATGACACAGTAAACACTGGAATGTAACAGATCTAAGTATTTTAGGAATATAAGACTAGTGATGGCAAAGAAAAACACTTAACCTTGTTGTAAGAGAGTTGAAGAAAACACAAATCAAGTATTTATAAATACAGCAAGATATAGCATTAAAACGAATAAAGACAAAATAAAAGTACAGAAAACAAGACAGGTACACAACTATAAAGATCTCTCAGGTGACTCTACTCCACGAGAAAGCAACACAAATAGCAATATGGGAGAATCTGTTAGATTGTATACCTATAAGACTGATCTTTGAAATTGCAGAGATACCTGCAGTAGCACATAATGGCTAAATAATAAAATATAGTAATGTTGCCTAAATACAAAGTAATACAGAGATTAAATATGTATCATTAGAGTCCATGTTGCCCGCAAGGCTGTCATGTCCAAAGCACAGCCTTCATTCTTGATCCGTTTCCATAAGCCACCTAGTGTACGAGGATGACGATTTCCTAGCATCTGTTTTAACAGTCCAACCACACAGAATTCATTAGGTGTTGCATTCAAAACCTTGACCAGTATGTCTTGCATAGAATATTATGATATCCATTTCATTATCCATGACAGGATATGTAACTGTTGAATGGATATGTGAAGGAAGCAACATATGTTGCTTTTTTCAGATGGAGATCTTTCTTGATTATATCATGTACTGTTATCTGAGACACGTGGGCGAATTTTACTACTTATCTTTGTGGCCATGGATTCTCATCTGTTACGATGCACCACAGTTTGCTTACCACAACTGGGTTACAACTTCCTTCGGGTCTCTTTCTGGATGGTCCTGGTACCCCAAATTGAACCATATTCCTATTCCTTTGTGTTTCGTCCCCCACTGGCTCAGTGGTAAGTCTTATGACACTAAAAATCGGGTTTTGATACTCGTGAGCAGAGCACAGATAGCTAGCTCATTGAAACCAAATAGCCTTTTTATTTTAATGACATTAAGTACATTTAGCATTAAAAATGCTAAATCCCTGATCTTTACATGACCTTATGATCTAACTGTATGAATATAATTACAATGAGACTACCAATACTTTTCCTTTACAAATCCTTCTTTATTGGCCCTCTACAACGGGTTTCCATCCAGAAGAACACGATGCATCTCGTGTGCAAACCTTCTGTGCTGCATTCCAAACTTATATTGTGCAAAAGGCATATTCGATAGCGCAAAAAGCGTGCGGTAGAGATGGTAATGTGTTCTGTGTACTGGAAACACGCCGATAGGGCCAGTGAAGAATCATTTGTAAATATACATAAATATATGTAGACATATTATCTGTCTTATTGTGATCAATTGCAACAAACTGTCGATCCAAAAATTAACGTTTTTTTTTATTATTTGTATTTTTAGTTGGCTGTAAATTTTCGTTGTTATAACGTCATTTACCAGCTTTAGTAACGCCATTTTTCAGATTCAACAAGTCGAAGCTGTGCTAAAACTAACAACCTTTACAAAGAAAGGCCTTAAGTTTTCGTAATATGGTCATATTCTGTGAAAACTAACTAGTCTAAACTTGTTCTAGGGCCATGCTAATCATCATAGCTTTTTACTCATATTTTTTTATGGAATATGTCATTTATAATGATTATTAAAGGTGTGTATTTGTTTTTTAAACTTCGGTTATCCAAATTTAGATATTAAGCGCAATGCTTCACAATTAAATATTTGCGCGTGTAGCTGCTGTTAAACATCAGAAATACACGTGTTGATATCAAGTAATAAATATTCACCTAATAAATCCACAAACCAGTAGGATCTGGTGAGAGTGCAAGTGCTTTACTGTTCGCTTGTTGAAAATATTGTCGTAGAATTATGACAATTTGTTCTTCAGAAAAACCTGTGTTTCATTAACATATTTAAGTAGCATAATAAAAATGTTCCCTTTACAAATACTTGTGTCTCCGTAACGTGTTTTGGTAGAATTATGACAAATTTCCTTTCACAAATACTTGTTTTTCCGTAATATATTTTGGTAGAATCATAACAATTTAACCTTCACAAATACTTGCGTTTCCGTAACGTATTTTGCTAGAATTATTAAAATTTTTTCTTCACAATAACTTGTGTTTCCGTGACGTATTTCGGTAGATTTATGATAATTTTTTCTTCACAGGTACTTGTGTTTCCTTAACGAATTTTGGTAGAATCACAAAAATTTCCCTTCACAAATAGTTGTATTACTGAAACATATTTTGGTAGAATCATAACAATTTTCTCTTCACAAATACTTGTGTTACTGTAATTTATTTTGTATGAATTATGACAATTTTCCCTTAACAAATACTAGTTTCTGTAACGTATTTTGGTAGAATTATGAAAATATTTTCTTCACAAGTACCTGTATTTGTGTAACGTATTTTGGTAGAATCATAACAATTTTCCCTTCACAAATACTTGTGTTTCCGTAACGTATTTTGCTAGAATTATTACAAATTTTTCTTCACAATAACTTATGTTTCTGTAATTTATTTTGTAAGAATTATGACTTTTTTCTCTTCACAAATACTTGTGTTTCCGTAACGTATTTTGGTAGAATATAACAATTTTTTCTTCACAAGTACTTGTTGAATCTTCTATGTCTGTGCTTTACTGTTTGCTTGTTGTTGCACTCTCACCAGATCCTGTGCTTTACTGTTTGCTTGTTGTTGCACTCTCACCAGATCCTGTGCTTTACTGTTCGCTTGTTGTTGCACTCTCACCAGAGCCTATGCTTTACTGTTCGCTTGTTGTTGCACTCTCACCAGATCATGTGCTTTACTGTTCGCTTGTTGTTGCACTCTCACCAGATCCTATGCTTTACTGTTCGCTTGTTGTTGCACTCTCACCAGATCCTATGCTTTACTGTTCGCTTGTTGTTGCACTCTCACCAGAGCGCTGACAATTTTCGCTTCACAAATACTTGTTTTTCAATAACGTATTTTGGTAGAATTATGAAAATATTTTCTTCACAAGTACTTGTGCTTCCGTAGAATATGTTGGTAGAATCACAACAATTTTTCATTCACAAATAGTTGTGTTTCCGTAACGTATTTGGGTAGAATCATAACAACTTTCCCTTCAAAAATACTTATGTTTCAATAACGTATTTTGGTAGAATTCTGACAATTTTCCTTTCACAAATACTTGTTTTTTCCGTAACGTATTTTGGTAGAATCATAACAATTTTTCCTTCACAAATACTTGTGTTTCAGTAACGTATTTTGGTAGAATTCTGACAATTTTCCTTTCACAAATACATGTTTTTTTCCGTAACGTATTTTGGTAGTATCATAACAATTTTCCATTCACAAATATTTGTGTTTCCGTAATATATTTTGGTAGAATCATAACAATTTTCCCATCACAAATACTTGTGTTTAAGTAATATATTTAGATAGAATCATAACAATTTTACCTTCACAAATACTTGTATTTCCGTAATGTATTTTGGTAGAATTGTGACAATTTTTTCTTTACAAGTACTTGTATTTCCGTAAAGTATTTTGGTAGAATTATGAACAGTTTTTCTTCACAAGTATTTGTGTTTCAGTAACGTATTTTGGTAGAGTCATGCAAATTTTCCTTTCACAAATACTTATGTTTCCGTAATATATTTTCGTAAAATCATAAAAATTTTCCCTGCAGAAGTACTTGTGTTTCCATTTAATTTTACCAAAATACGTTACGGAAACACAAGTATTTGTGAAAAAAATATTTTCATAATTCTACCGAAATACGTTACGAAAACTAGTATTTGTGAAGTGAAAATTGTCATAATTCTACCAAAAATACATTACGGAAATACAAGTAGTTGTGAAAAAAAAATTGTCATAATTCTACCACCCCACAGTGGCACAGCGGACTTACAACGCTAGAAACCGGGTTTCGATACCC
>NW_013674037.1:19455-21181 GCF_000517525.1 Limulus polyphemus
AGTCACTGAACTAGAGTTTGTTCTCTTGAGTTACGTATCTTTGTAACGTCATGAAAGGAAAGAGATCAGATATTATGGGGATTTTTTTGAGTCACTGAACGAGAGTTTGTTCTCTTGAGTTACGTATCTTTGTAACGCCATGAAAGGAAAGAGATCAGATATTATGGGGATTTTTCGAGTCACTGAACGAGAGTTTGTTCTCTTGAGTTACGTATCTTTGTAACGCCATGAAAGGAAAGAGATCAGATATTATGGACAGTTATTTTTGAGTCACTGAACGAGAGCTTGTTCTCTTGAGTTATGTATCTCTGTAACGTCTTTGATGTTGTACTATCTTTGTGAATTTCAGGAGGTATTTTCTCATTATATTAGACGCATAACAAGTAAAGCTGTTTGCGACATTTTTTAAGCTTCTTTCTGTGCATGTATTTGATACGGCAATTCCATGAAACTATAAACCTTTCTATCTGTTCCTTATTCCGACATAACACTGATATGTTCATTAAAAATCCAGTCGTCTTTCTGAGAACTATACGCATACAACCACATAAGGAGTAAAACAAGATTTTTGTTGTTGTTGTTGTTCCACGAGGCGATATTCGATAAACTTATTAATTATTTTCTAGATATGATTGCTTAGAGTTCCCTTATTCAATAATAAAAAAATAAAACCAGTGAATTAGATAATAATCTGCCCACTTGTGGATCAGCGGTAAACTTGGGAAGCTTATGACGCACAAATCCGCATAGCACAGATGGTTCGGTGTGCAGCTTTGCACTTAACAAGAAAACAAAAACAACGATAGAAATATATATATATAGAGAGAGAGAGAGAAATGCAGCCGTGCGTTAAGTGTAACTTCAAACAATTACTGCGCAAATTAATTTCGTTAAGTATGTGTTTTAAAATGAAACGTATGTTAATATTTTGCAAAATTAAGTCCTAAATATATTTTAATGCTTCCATAATTGATAGTACTCAACAGATAAACACTCTACGTATATATATTTATTAATCACTGCGCTAGATTACAGCTAGAGCCCTAATTTTATCAAATCCTGCATGGATCATGCAATTAAATATCTTAGAGCTATCCAAACAATATTTGTAAACAAATGATCTTATATCTTTAGAATCAATGGAAAGGAAACCGAACGCTCACCAGTCTGTTCTGAGTAAGACATTATTTAACAACGTATACCAAATAGTACTAATCTTCTATTGAGTTCTATGGTTTGTAATTGAAGGCTATATAATACAGATAAGAATGTAAAAAGACGCATAATTAATATGGAAAGAAGCATTGTATCGATAACAGATATAATTCATTAGAGGCCTTACGAAGGCCTATTCTTTCTATATAAACGTGAGTACAATATTTAATTGGGAGCCATTAATTCCTCTAGATTAAGCTACTGTAGAAAGGGTCTTTCAACAGCGACCTGGTAAAATGTTGAACACAAGTCTGTAACTGTCTAACAAAGATGTATTTATTAAGTACAGGAATAAAAACTCAAGCGACGCTCACTATAGATAAAAAACTCTAGCAGCGTTCACTATGGATAAAAAACTCTGAAGCGACGTTCACTATAGATAAAAAAACTCTAGCAGCGTTCACTATGGATAAAAAACTCTAGCAGCGTTCACTATGGATAAAAACTCTAGCAGCGTTCACTATGGATAAAACTCTAGCAATTCTCACTATGGATAAACTCTAGCAGCGTT
>NW_013674037.1:22033-29881 GCF_000517525.1 Limulus polyphemus
GATCATACATTATTCAACACATCCTATTGTTTGTCGTTGCTGTTACACCCAACATTGTTTACTTTGGCTTGGAACATACATTATTCAACATATTCTATTGTTTGTCGTTGCTGTTACACCCAACATTGTTTACTTGGGCTTGGAACATACATTATTCAACATATTCTATTGTTTGTCGTTGCTGTTACACCCAACATTGTTTACTTGGGCTTGGAACATACATTATTCAACATATCCTATTGTTTATCGTTGCTGTTACACCCAACATTACTTACTTGGGCTTGGATCATACATTATTCAACATATCCTATTGTTTGTCGTTGCTGTTACACCCAACATTGTTTACTTTGGCTTGTAACATACATTATTCAACATATCCTATTGTTTGTCGTTGCTGTTACACCCAACATTACTTACTTGGGCTTGGAACATACATTATTCAAGTGTACTGGAATTGAAAATATGAATAATTACTAGACTCTTTTCATGTTTTGTAAAAATGTAATAATTTACATTTTACTTTTTTTCTCTTTTTACAATCGAATTACATTTTTGTACTTTTAAGTTTTTATCACAACCTTATGAATCTAATTCAGGGCATAAATATCGATTTAACACAAGCGCTCAGTCAACATGTACTGTATTTTAATGTATGGTGCTGTTTCCACTACAATAACGTTGTGTTTAAAACATTCCCTTTCAACAGTGTACTACATATCGAATTTAAGCACAAGAGCTCCGTCTTTAGAAAACATGTACTGTATTTAAACTTACGTGTCTGTTTCCACTACAATAACGTTGTGTTTAAAACATTCCCTTTCAACAGTGTACTACATATCGAATTTAAGCACAAGAGCTCCGTCTTTAGCAAACATGTACTGTATTTAAACTTACGTGTCTGTTTCCACTACAATAACGTTGTGTTTAAAACATTCCCTTTCAACAGTGTACTAAATATCGAATTTAAGCACAAGAGCTCCGTCTTTAGCAAACGGGTTGACTATTTTACAATGTGAATTTAGATAATCTTCAACTAAATTAAAATATATAGATATTTAATCTAACTCGAAATTTAATCCATTTAGATATGTGTGTGTGTATCCAAAACGTATCAAATATGTTGAAAATATACAAATGGATCATATTTAACGAAAAGTTGGGGATAACTCATAAACAAATCAATTAAGAGTTGACGAAGTTGAATGCAGCTTATAAAACAAATTAATAAACTGTTGTAGAGATCGGAATGTTACTCGTAAATGAATAAATTAAGCGTCGGTGAAGCTGGATGTAATTCGTAAATAAATCAGTGAGGCTTTGATATAGTTGAGAGTAGCTTATAAATAATTCACTTATGTTTTCATATACATGGAGTAAAAACAAAGAAAAGTCAGTAAAGCTATGCCGTCAAAGTCTTTCTGAGAGGGAATAGAATTGGAACTATTGCAGTTATGTTATCAATATGTCTTGTCCACCTATTCATTAGTAATAACTTAAGTTAAGGCGGATGGTGTTTTTCTCTTGTGTCCACTCCTTCTAAGGAAGAAGAAAATTAACAAAAACTTTTAGTACCCTGGTTGGATAGCGGACTTACAATGCTAAAATCCGGAGCTCGATTCCTCGCGGTGGACACAGCTTGAATAACAGAATAATCTTAAAATATTTACGTTCTCAAAATTATAAAGCTTATTATTTAATTTTAAGCATCCACGTGGTATAATGGCTTCTACAGAACAAACATTAGCCAATTTTCAGCATCTACATACATGGTATAAGTGCTTTTACACTCGTACCCCAGAACAAATATCAGCCATGTCATGTCATTTGGGAATATTTGAAAACAGATTAGGTTGAAACAATAAGGATACAGAACCAGCCAAAACTAAGATATTTGTAGTTAACCATACGAGCGCAACGGCTACCCGAAGAAGCGCAACGGCTATTCGATGGGGGAAAAACAAAAAATCACTTCGTAATTTTATTTTCATTTACGTAACTTTCCTAAAAGAAATAACAAAAAAACAACATATTTTTTTTTCTTCTTCTTCTCTTAAGAACCAAACCTGTAATGGTGCTTTCTCGTAGTAACAGGACCACTGACAAGAAGTAACAATGCTGTACGTATGTTATTGGAAACTGAAGAAGATGATAGATTTTTCTGCCTGTCCGATTTTCTCTTTGGACGGTGTACTTTTCCTGGATCTAATGTGGCAGTGGTTACAATAATATTGAATACTTTTGTTTCTAAAGGAGGGAACAGTGTCTGATGTATCTGATTCAGCTTTGTCTTGACAAAGTCTACGATAAGAAAAGTTATATTCAGTAACCACATCATATCTTTTCCTCCGTTTCTATTGGTAAAGCACGCTTGCTTTTGTGGGATAAATATAAAACCCAGAAAAAAAGTACGGAGATGAGACTTTATCTACTGAAAATTAGCAGTGGTAGAGTCATGTTTTTGTTGATCTTTTTTTTTATTTCGAACAGCATAAAAGTATACTTAAAATGTTACATTTGTCAATTATTTGAAAGAATGAAATGACGATATAGATTCCAACTATATTCAATGTAATGTATAAATGTGTTTAAATGGGCTATCTGAGCTGTGCCCATTGTAGGTATCGAACTACGAGTTTTAGCGTTATAAGCCCTTAAGCTTACCCATAAACCACCGGAGGGAGAGTGGGAAAGATACATAAGTAATAACAAGAGATGTACTTGTATGATGCAGAAGGTGCAAAAGGGAGGAAATAATACAATATACGGGAACAATACGAAAGATAACTCCAGTGTTTTCCAAGACTCCAGAAAATTCTGTGTTTATCACTTTCTTTTTTTTTTATTACGGCCAATGATGAATAGAAACTCCTTACCTTACACCTTTTTAACACACGCGTCTTTGTGCAAGTGCTTAGTTATTTGTGAATATGTGTCATAATTTATGTGTTACGAGTTCTATTCAGAGTTTTAGATCTTACATAAATTGTTTCAATATGAAACTTAGATTTTTTTTACCCTAATTTTCATTTAAAATACACTCTTTATATATATATATTATATAAGATTCGTCTAGCAATGTCATAACGAACTCAATTTTCACTATTTGATTTATGTATATGTTGGTTCTAAACAGATATGGTTATTGTGATGGAAGAGTGTGCACGTGTTGAAACATGTGTGAGAAGTGGATGAATGTGTGTGATTGTTAGTTAAATGGAGCGTGTGTAAATACGGTATTTAGTACATTGGTTAAACACAACGTTATTGTAGTGGAAACAGGCACATACATTAAAATACAGTACACACAGTTTATCTCGGTCCTTTCATGGCTATGTACTTGTGTCTGAACATTGTAAAATAGTCAATCCACAGTTTATCTCGGTCCTTTCATGGCTATGTACTTGTGTCTGAACATTGTAAAATAGTCAATCCACAGTTTATCTCGTAGATAGATTCTCAATTCAAAGTGTATTCGGCGCCATGTTTGGATCCCGTAACCAGCGAAGTCGTTCTCAAGTAAATAAAGTTTCTAGACGTCAGTTAGTCTGTTACCTGACCAATATGATAAATGTAATATTACCCTAAGATGTTTCTTCAACTAACGAACATGAACTGTCTATTTTGTCTGCTTGTAATTGGTTGATTTTAAAAAGGATCAGCGATCGAATAAAAGTACCATTATTTCCGAAACAAACATACTACACAGAACATTCCTTGCAATTAAAAAAGCCACCCTGGTGGAACAGCGGTAAGTTTACGGGACTCCCAGCGCTAAAATCCGGGGTTCGATTACCCACGGTAAAAACAGGAGATAGTGCAACGTGGCTTTGCTCTAAAACAAACAAATAAACAATTAAAAAACATCCAAGTTGAGCGCCATCACATTTATAACGATGACTAAAGGGACGATCCATTATAATAATGATAGTAATAATAATAATGATAAGTATTACACTATCACACACCATCTCACGATAGCACAAAACATTGCGGTTTGTCAGTTTGGATAACTCCTAGAACGGTATGTCTGCGGAGTTACAACGTGGTGAAGAAAGCACAGATAGCTCACTGTGTAGCTTTGCGCGCAACTTAGAACAAATAGTTTGGATAAAAAAAAATTGAAAACTAAACTTAAATTTCAAACTGTTTTCAGTTATCCTACAATTAGCAATAAATGAACTACCATAGTATAAAACTACCATTTCAGCAGAGAATTTCATACTCACTTCAGCCGCTTATGAGTTCCAATGTGTGATTCTCAGGAAAAACAATTAACTTAAAAGAGAAAATTAAGCTTTTTTTTTTTTTTTTTACAGTCGACTACATCTGTGGTAGAATAGACTTGAAGATCACCGGAGATAATAAAATATTCAATTAAGTCCCAACTACCCTTCTCACTATCGTTTAATTCCTTAGTATATATATATATGTTTGTGTGTGTGGTTACTTAAAGTAGAAATTTTAGTGTTTGATATTTTGAACCAGATGGACTAACTGTTAGGTCAAAGATCCTACTGATTAGAGGAAGGAAAATCAGCTACACGTGGCTACTATTAACCAAACAGTAGGATTAAAGCCAAAATTATACTTCAGTATAGAAGCCGAAACGTCATCCCACTCTAGAAATAGGCAGAGTCAGTCCATTAAAGCCAAAATTATACTTCAGTATAGAAGCCGAAACGTCATCCCACTCTAGAAATAGGCAGGGTCAATCCATTAAAGCCAAAACTATACTTTAGTATAGAAGCCGAAACGTCAACCCACTCTAGAAATAGGCAGGGTCAATCCATTAAAGCCAAATCTATACTTCAGTATAAAAGCCGAAACGTCATCCCACTCTAGAAATAGGCAGGGTCAATCCATTAAAGCCAAAACTATACTTCAGTATAGAAGCCGAAACGTCAACCTACTCTAGAAATAGGCAGGGTCAATCCATTAAAGCCAAAACTATACTTCAGTATAGAAGCCGAAACGTCAACCCACTCTAGAAATAGGCAGGGGCAATCCATTACAGCCAAAACTATACTTCAATATAGAAGCCGAAACGTCAACCCACTCTAGAAATAGGCAGGGGCAATCCATTACAGCCAAAACTATACTTCAATATAGAAGCCGAAACGTCAACCCACTCTAGAAATAGGCAGGGTCAATCCATTACAGCCAAAACTATACTTCAGTATAGAAGCCGAAACGTCATTCCACTTTAGAAATAGACAGTTCGATGGTTATAGCGCTTCCACAGCTGAATACGTGGCATATCCTAGCTCGAACCTTTATCTTACTTATCCACAGTTCGGCACGTTAACCACTTGGTTATGCCTGACCTACTTACCTAGGGTAAAAAAGGTAAAATAAGTCCAAATGAAACATTTACTCAAACAACTAGGTATGTAGTAAATTGTTCTTGGTAGTCGCCAGGAAAACAAAATTAAACCTTTCCCAACCGGAAGAGCTGTAGTGGATTGATAGTAGTCACTCGAGAATAGATTAAACAAGATAAAATTAATACAAAGAACACAGTGGACTATCTAGGCCTAATCTAACTTTATTCACATACTTGCTTCTCAAAAAAAAATTATGTTTTGAGTGTAGCATGTTAAGATATTCATTTCTGAAAATCCTTGAATGATCGACTTATATTACACGCATCTGACTGTCTGACTAAGAGCATTATAGAATAGAAAAGTTCGGATGTAATTTTCTGTGGTAAACTAACCCACAGGCATACAAAAACAGAGTAAACCCTTCAATAAAGGCATTTTACTGTGACCATTTAAACCTGTTAGTAAAGGTTCTGGTTCAGCATGAGAGATCACTCCAACATTTAATATCCAGCGAAGATTTTGTTTGTTACAAAGAGCAAAGCTGCACAATGAGCTATTTCCACTGTACCACCGCAGGTATCTGACTCCGATCTTTAGCATTAAAGGTCCACAAACTTACCACTGAGCCACTGGCGGGAAGCAACCATTGAAGCAATAGATAAATTTAAGAACGTTAAGAAAACCCATGGACACAAGTACACAGCCATGAAAGGACCGAGATAAACTGTGGATTGACTATTTTACAATGTTCAGACACAAGTACATAGCCATGAAAGGACCTTCTCCAGTGACAAAACAGAGCTTGATATCTTTCAGCAGCATTACCTGAGCTTTTAGAATGGTGACTCAACGCTCACTGTAGATAAAACAAATCATGCGACGTTCACTATAGATAAAACTCAAGCAACATTCACTGTAGATAAAACTCAAGCGACGTTCACTATAGTTAGGTACATCGCGACTCGATAATCACAATTTGCAGAAATAGACAACGATCCCCATAGATATAGACTGCTCAATTGTTATATAGGTAATGAAATTGTTCCCCCTATTTCTTATTTTGTTTCTCGTTTTCCCCACAGCTCCTTCTCTGTCCAGTTGCTCCACACAGACAAAAACTAATTTTTGCACAAATGCCTTTTTTGCCCTCCTAAATGTTCGAATAAGTTCTCACTATGCCGTTATTAGTACAATCGCGTTTTGAGCACATTATTCAATGACTTGACCCAACCCTGTTATAACAACAAACTTACAATATATTTCGCATCAACTATTAAACAGGCAGAAATACATGATTTTTATAGATATATATGTATGTGTATGTTTGTCTCACACAAACTTATTTATTCTTCAGAATAAAAAGTATCCATAGATCTGAGAAACTGTGATCCTATATCTCACAGTTATCGATGGCAAAATCAGATTTAATAAATTGAACTTCTTTTTTTTATGGACTGGTAAAAGTTTGAGTGACCACAGGAAGAGTCACACCCTTACAAACATATGTCACTTGACTCCATGACTGTCAAACCACACGTCTCAAAATATGTTTCTATTTTACTCTTCTTCCCGTATCTTTCTGGTTTACAAGCTGTATCTGACCATTTTTCCGCCCTAATTCCCATATAAACTCGATCAACGTTCCCTATGGATAAAAACTAAAGCAACGCTCACTATACATAATAACTGAAGCGACGTTCACAATGGCTAAAAATTCAAGCAACGCTCACTGTGGACAAAAACTCAACCGACGGTTACTATAGATAAAAAAATCAAGCAACGTTCACTATAGATAGAAACTCAAGCAACATTCACTATGGATCAAAACTCAAGCAACGTTTATTATAGATAAAAACTCATTATGAATAAAAACTCAAGCGACGCTCACTATAGATATAAAATGAAGCGACGTTCACTGTGGATAAAAAATCAAACAACGCTCAGTGTAGATTTAAAAAAATCAAGTTATAGTGAACGTCGCTTGAGTTTTTATTTATAGTGAGCGTTGCTAGTTTTTTATCCTTGGTGAACGTTGCTTGAGTTTTTATCCATAGTGAGAATTGCTAGAGTTTTTTTATCCATAGTGAACGCTGCTAGAGTTTTTTATCTATACTGAACGTCGCTTGAGTTTTTATTTATAGTGAGCGTTGCTAGTTTTTATCCTTGGTGAACGTTGCTTGAGTTTTTATCCATAGTGAGAATTGCTAGAGTTTTTTATCCATAGTGAACGCTGCTAGAGTTTTTTATCTATAGTGAACGTCGCTTCATTTTTTATCTATATTGAACGTCGCTTCATTTTTTATCTATAGTGAGCGTTGCTAGTTTTTTTATCCTTGGTGAACGTTGCTTGAGTTTTTATCCATAGTGAGAATTGCTAGAGTTTTTTATCCATAGTGAACGCTGCTAGAGTTTTTTTATCCATAGTGAACGCTGCTAGAGTTTTTTATCCATAGTGAACGCTGCTAGAGTGTTTTTATCCATAGTGAACGCTGCTAGAGTTTTTTATCTATAGTGAGAATTGCTA
>NW_013674038.1:0-4226 GCF_000517525.1 Limulus polyphemus
GTTATATTTATCGTAGAGATGTTAAAGAGTGGGTTATATTTATCGTGGAGATGTTAAAGAGTGGGTTATATTTATCGTAGAGATGTTAAAGAGTGGGTTATATTTATCGTGGAGATGTTAAAGAGTGGGTTATATTTATCGGGATATGTTAAAGAGTGGGTTATATTTATCGTGGAGATGTTAAAGAGTGGGTTATATTTATCGGGGAGATGTTAAAGAGTGGGTTATATTTATCGTGGAGATGTTAAAGAGTGGGTTATATTTATCGTGTAGATGTTAAAGAGTGGGTTATATTTATCGTGATGTTAAAGAATGGGTTATATTTATCGTGGAGATGTTAATGTAAATTGCGAATAATTATAGTATCGATTTCACCATTTCTGAATGAAAACATATTCGTTAATACGTCAACAATGAAACTATGCTAAGAAAAATAACAACAAGATCTAATTAGGTTTACTTCTGGTTAAACTTCACGTGCAACAGCTAACCTTGTTGTGTTGTTAAGGTCAAATGGAAAACGAATCGATGCCAATGTTAAGCTGTTGTTTGTCACAGGAGTTTCCACTTTCCTAAGAACGATGTAAAGAACTCGTTTCCAATTTCCATGTGATGCATATTAATTTGAATTATTTATCAGTGGAGTCTAAGAATTTTGTATGAGTTAAAAGAAAAAAAAAGATGTCCTCTTAATAAACAGTGGAAAGAGAAGTCAAATGCTTGTTTCGGTCTCCACAAAAATGACGTTCTCAGGATAGACACAGTAACTGATTGCCCATTGCCTAAAAAAGAAGACGAGAAATAAGAAGAGAAAACATCCCTCAGGCCTTGAAACTAATCATTTCCCCAGGAGAAGAGACTACATTTTTGAAAGTGAGTGCTGATAGGAAAGATGGGTGAATCACTTGCAACAACTACATCTAATTGTTGCAATTATAGCCAGGAACACCCTTACCGTGTCCCGTCTGACTAGGTTTCCATTCATGTCAAATGCGTTTAAGTTGTTTGGTTTTTGGGTCATCGATTAGGCAGATGACTCCGTGTTGCACGAGGCTCGTGCAGACGAGAGATTTGACATGTGATCCCTCCCTCTCGTTCTTCCTCCCTCCTTTTCTTGAGGGCTGGGAATCGAGGGAGTAAAAAAAGAGAGAGAAGGGAACTCATACATACGGCAGGGCCTCGTCAACGTCCCGAGTGAGCAAAATGGCAGCGTGGTCTGATGAATTAAAAGAACGCTTACTCAAGCTGAAATCACAGTAGTTTTTACCGGAAGGTCTTTGTGCTGCTGAATAAAGCTGACGCACCCCAAGCTGTATTGGTTCATTATCGTGAAAATTAACCGCTTGCTCCACGTGCACTCAATCAGTCCTATCTAGCAAAGCCCGACAACATTATAAACAGATGGTTTGTCACAGATATCCACCTCACTTCTGTATTGTCTTATTCTGTAGAACTGGTTCTTAATAGTCCTATCTAACAAAGCCCAACAACATTATAAACAGATGATTTGTTACAGATATCCACCTCAGTTCTGTATTGTCATATCCTGTAGAACTGGTTCTTATCAGTTCTATCTAACGAAGCCCCACATTATAAACAGATTATTTGTCACAGATATCCACCTCACTTCTGTATTGTCATATCCTGTAGAACTGGTTCTTATCAGTCCTATCTAACGAAGCCCGACAACATTACAAACAGATGATTCGTTACAGATATCCACCTCAGTTCTGTATTGTCATATCCTGTAGAATTGGTTCTTATCAGTTCTATCTAACGAAGCCCCACATTATAAACAGATTATTTGTCACAGATATCCACCTCACTTCTGTATTGTCTTATTCTGTAGAACTGGTTCTTATCAGTCCTATCTAACAAAGCCCAACAACATTATAAACAGATTATTTGTTACAGATATCCACCTCACTTCTGTATTACCATATCCTGTAGAACTGGTTCTTATCAGTTCTATCTAACGAAGCCCCACATTATAAACAGATTATTTGTCACAGATATCCACCTCAGTTCTGTATTGTCTTATCCTGTAGAACTGGTTCTTATCAGTCCTATCTAGCGAAGCGCCACATTATAAACAGATTATCTGTCACAGATATCCACCTCAGTTCTGTATTGTCTTATTCTGTAGAACTGGTTCTTATCAGTCCTATCTAACAAAGCCCAACAACATTATAAACAGATGATTTATTACAGATATCCACATCACTTCTGTATTGTCATATCCTGTAGAACTGGTTCTTATCAGTCCTATCTAGCAAAGCCCGACAACATTATAAACAGATTATTTGTCACAGATATCCACCTCAGTTCTGTATCGTCATATCCTGTAGAACTGGTTCTTATCAGTCCTATCTAACAAAGCCCCACATTATAAACAGATGATTTGTTACAGATATCCACCTCAGTTCTGTATTGTCATATCCTGTAGAACTGGTTCTTATCAGTCCTATCTAGCAAAGCCCGACAACATTGTAAACAGATGATTTGTTACAGATATCCACCTCACTTCTGTATTGCCATATCCTGTAGAACTGGTTCTTATCAGTCCTATCTAGCAAAGCCCGACAACATTATAAACAGATTATTTGTCACAGATATCCACCTCACTTCTGTATTGCCATATATTGTAGAACTGGTTCTTATCAGTCCTATCTAACAAAGCCCCACATTATAAACAGATTATTTGTCACAGATATCCACCTCAGTTCTGTATTGTCTTATTCTGTAGAACTGGTTCTTAATAGTCCTATCTAACAAAGCCCAACAACATTATAAACAGATTATTTGTTACAGATATCCACCTCACTTCTGTATTACCATATCCTGTAGAACTGGTTCTTATCAGTTCTATCTAACGAAGCCCCACATTATAAACAGATTATTTGTCACAGATATCCACCTCAGTTCTGTATTGTCATATCCTGTAGAACTGGTTCTTATCAGTCCTATCTAACAAAGCCCCACATTATAAACAGATGATTTGTTACAGATATCCACCTCACTTCTGTATTGCCATATCCTGTAGAACTGGTTCTTATCAGTCCTATCTAGCAAAGCCCGACAACATTATAAACAGATATTTGTTACAGATATCCACCTCAGTTCTGTATTGTCATATCCTGTAGAACTGGTTCTTATCAGTCCTATCTAGCAAAGCCCGACAACATTATAAACAGATTATTTGTTACATATATCCACCTCAGTTCTGTATTGTCATATCCTGTAGAACTGGTTCTTATCAGTCCTATCTAACAAAGCCCCACATTATAAACAGATGATTTGTTACAGATATCCACCTCAGTTCTGTATTGTCATATCCTGTAGAACTGGTTCTTAATAGTCCTATCTAACAAAGCCCGACAACATTATAAACAGATTATTTATTTGTTACATATATCCACCTGAATTCAGTATTGTCATATTCTTTGGTATTGTTTTTTTTTAAAGGACATTTTTATACATTTGGGTCTCTCTGTCAAATCAATTTTTAACCCATCCCTTAACAGTCTGGGCCGTAAAATGTCCTCACTGCTCAAACAGCTTTCCAGGATTTGAGAACTCGGGTTGGTATAGGAAGTAGTTCTCCTCCTTGAGTGCGGATTTAGACAATGTGTTCAACTCCACGTATCTATCTTCAAGAAAACCAGTAGGACAGGAAGCTTTCAAACTTTACTTTCGCGCCACTCAACTCTTGGGGCAACCGAGCTCTTTTGAGCTTTAATTAACAAAATGAATGGATAATAATTAAGTTGATACGATAATTCAGCAACATTAAAGTTAAAACTAAAATATTAAAGATGCAGATTCTGTTTTTCATATCTTAAAAATAGCTTAAATATAAAATAGGACAAACAAACATTTACGTATAGATTATTATTTCATGATTTATACAACTTACTGATGGAAACATAAAATCAATCACTCGCAGTTGATTCGCATATAACTACGCGGAATAAGTCGTCTGCAGGAACTATTTAAAACTGATTGGTTTATAGCTACGTGGAATAAGTCGTCTGCAGGAACTATGTAAGGTCGATTCGTGTATCATTACGCGGAATAAATCATTAGTAGGAACTACATAAGAAAGATTCGTATGTATCTAAGTATAATGTCTGATGCCCAGTTTTCTGATTTATAGTGAAGAAAACGTGCTTATTAATAATATATTCATTGGAACAACGAAACAGCTATTTTCATTTAAAACTGAG
>NW_013674038.1:5226-7883 GCF_000517525.1 Limulus polyphemus
GGACTTTTTTTTGTTTTTTGTTTAGACTTGTTTATTTATTGTTTGGACTTGTTTTTTGCTCGTTTAGACTTGTTTGTTTCTTATTTAGACTTGTTTTTTTCCTCGTTTAGACTTGTTTGTTTCTTATTTAGACTTGTTTTTTTCCTCGTTTAGACTTGTTTGTTTCTTATTTAGACTTGTTTTTATTTCTTGTCTGGACTTTTTTTTGTTTTTTGTTTAGACTTGTTTATTTATTGTTTGGACTTGTTTTTTTCCTCGTTTAGACTTGTTTGTTTCTTATTTAGACTTGTTTTTATTTCTTGTCTGGACTTTTTTTTGTTTTTTGTTTAGACTTGTTTATTTATTGTTTGGACTTGTTTTTTGCTCGTTTAGACTTGTTTGTTTCTTATTTAGACTTGTTTTTTTTTCTCGTTTAGACTTGTTTGTTTCTTATCAAGACTTGTTTTTATTTCTTGTTTGGACTTTTTTTTGTTTCTTATTTAGACTTGTTTGTTCAGATCGTCGCTGAAAGTCACCATCACCCACGAAGTTCTTCGACGGCTCTTATCGAATCGTTGGATTTGATTGTTATTCTCATCACGCACACACGGCCCCAGAGTACTTACGCGATTTAGCGGCAACGAGACGCGAACCGTGGACCCTTGGAGTCACATTTCAACATGTTAACTACAAGGTCACCCCTACGGATCCAGACCTTATACTACGGGGGCTTGAAGCCGGTAATGTACAATATCTCGGAAACTCAACATTTCAAGACAAAAATGAGGAAATTAATATTCTGACGATAGATAATACATTCAATGTTTCAGCTATTACAGTTACATTTGATGGCCAGATTTACGTAACTTTGTCTAAAGCTAATAACTACTGAGAATATTCTGACGATAGATAATACATTCAATGTTTCAGCTATTACAGTTAGTTACATTTGATGGCCAGATTCACGTAACTTTGTCTAAAGCTAATAACTACTGAGAATATTCTGACGATAGATAATACATTCAATGTTTCAGCTATTACAGTTAGTTACATTTGATGGCCAGATTCACGTAACTTTGTCTAAAGCTAATAACTACTCATATATACACACAGATATACATGTAGTTAAATATAATATGAAGTAAATGTGTTTCCTGTTTAACGTGTTACCTGTTAAACAGAGAACATATAAAACACAAGTAACATGTTAATCATAGTACACATTCACCACTACAAAACATGCTACTTGTGTTTTATAGTGACAGATGTGTTCTCTGTTTAACATGCTACTTGTGTTTTATAGTGACAGATGTGTTCTCTGTTTAACATGCTACTTGTGTTTTATAGTGACAAATATGTTCTCTGTTTAACATGCTACTTGTGTTTTATAGTGACAGATGTGTTCTCTGTTTAACATGCTACTTGTGTTTTATAGTGACAGATGTGTTCTCTGTTTAACATGCTACTTGTGTTACTTGTGTTTTATAGTGACAGATCTGTTCTCTGTTTAACATGCTACTTGTGTTTTATAGTGACAGATCTGTTCTCTGTTTAACATGCTACTTGTGTTTTATAGTGACAGATCTGTTCTCTGTTTAACATGCTACTTGTGTTTTATAGTGACAGATCTGTTCTCTGTTTAACATGCTACTTGTGTTTTATAAAGGTGAACGCGTACAGTTTAGGCCATGTCTAAGGAAAACTAGTCCAGTTTCATCACCTTGACGATAATCTAACACGTTTATAGATATCTTCACCTAAATCCCATTTGAAGTCATTTCGTTTGATAACTTGTATTCGATTTGAGATTTTATTATTTCTGAGAAAATTCATCGATTTAAACCTTTAAGTATAACACAAAACACCTGTTTCGTTCATTACCAAGAATCCCTAATATCGTGTCCTAGCACCGGTATACACAATTCATTCTTTTTTCGACGTCGACCCTCGAAATTAGGATCAATTTTTTAAAAATGTTCACGACTTTTAGTTTACCTTCTTTGTCATCTTTGTCGTTTCACTATAGCTAAAAGAAGACTGCACAAAAAAGAAGCACTGAAATCTAAAATCTAATTGAAAACTACACATTTTTTGTGCCTTGTTTCTAAATACTCTATAAGCCAGGTTTCTTTGGAAAAAAAAGTTTTATTTGACTATTTAATTATTATTTCCATATATAATCTTTTTCTTCTGTTTTTTATATTCTTACTAGAACAGATGACTATAGGGTGTTCATAAAGTGCTGTAGCTGAGTAGTTATTAGCTTTAGACAAAGTTACGTGAATCTGGCCATCAAATGTAACTGTAATAGCTGAAACATTGAATGTATTATCTATCGTCAGAATATTCTCAGTAGTTATTGGCTTTAGATAAAGTTACGTGAATCTGGCCATCAAATGTAACTAACTGTTACGTGAATCTGGCCATCAAATGTAACTAACTGTAATAGCTGAAACATTGAATGTATTATCTATCGTCAGAATATTCTCGTTATATAACAATATCTTCAAGATGAACCTGTAGAGAAGCCTCTTATACCTTCCTCAATATATATATATCAATATCTTCAGACTGAACCTGTAGAGAAGCCTCTTATACCTTCCTCAATATATATATAAAACAATATCTTCAAGATTAACCTGTAAAGAAGCCTCTTATACCTTCCTCAATATATATAT
>NW_013674038.1:8883-10295 GCF_000517525.1 Limulus polyphemus
AATTTCCTCATTTTTGTCTTGAAATGTTGAATTTCCGAGATATTGTACATTACCGGCTTCAAGCCACCGTAGTATAAGGTCTGGATCCGTAGGGGTGACCTTGTAGTTAACATGTTGAAATGTGACTCCAAGGGTCCACGGTTCGCGTCTCGTTGCCGCTGAATCGCGTAGGTACTCTGGGGCCGTGTGTGCGTGATGAGAATAACAATCAAATCCCACGATTCGATAAGAGCCGTCGAAGTACTTCGTGGGTGATGGTGACTTTCAGCGACGATCTGAACAAACAAGTCTAAACAAGAAAAAAAACCAAAAACAAGTCTAAACAAGAAAGAAACAAGTCTAAACGAGAAAAAAACAAAACAAGTCCAAACAAGAATCAATCATGTCCAAACAAGAAAAAAAAACAAGTCTAAACAAGAAAGTGTATACTCTTTAGCCAAAAGAGCAGCTCTAGTGAGGATTTATAATACAACGTAAGCAGTGAGTACGGAGTAATCAGCTATTCTGAGTATTTTTTGAAAGTAGTCAAGAATCTTTCTCTTCTTTTAATATTGTCTTTCTTTTTCTTCTCTCGGGATTCTTGCAAGAAGTGATCTAATAGAAAGAGTAAAAGATTAACTTTGCTGCTTCCCTCAGTTTTACTTTTATGTTCGTTTACAATAAAAAATAAACTAAATAATGATAATACAGTGTCCTGGCAGAATAAAAGAAGCAGTTTTACCATAGAGTTCACACTGGTGGCATACAACACAACTGAACCAAAACAGACTCATCCGTTCCTGGTAGCTTTGTCTTTACCACGTTCGTGTTCAATAAAGTTATATATATATCACAGATATGGTAGTATTGTAGATACTTCGGACAATACCCCGGTATTGAAGTTGCTCATATTCGTATGTCAGGGCAACATATAAACTTAAAACGGTTTCAAGTTCAACAATATTTTTCAGGCCCATAAAAAGGATAGATACTGAAGGAACGTTCTATTTTACTTGGTTATTATAAATCCTGAACAAGTCAGAACGTCAACACAACACATTCTGTATGTCCATTCATCAGTTTCATTCAACAGCAGAGCGTCCAATCATGGAACCATGATTGGACGCTCTGCTACTGAATGAAACCATGATTGGACGCTCTGCTGTTGAATGAAACAAATCAATTTATTCCACCGCCATGATTGGACGCTCTGCTGTTGAATGAATATCACAACCCCTTCGTAAAACCATGATATATAGAAACGATAACTTCATATAACAACCCCTTCGTAAAACAAGGATATATAGAAACGATAACTTCATATAACAACCCCTTCGTAAAACAAGGATATATAGAAACGATAACTTCATATAACAACCCCTTCGTAAAACAAGGATATATAGAAACGATAACTTCATGTAAAATTTGCTACC
>NW_013674038.1:11133-16944 GCF_000517525.1 Limulus polyphemus
TATATAGAAACGATAAACTTCATATAACAACCTCTTCGTGAAACCATGATATATAGAAACGATAACTTCATATAACAACCTCTTCGTGAAACCAGGATGTGTAAAAACGATAACTTCATATAAAAGTTGCTACCAATAATACAGTGAGCTACGGAAAAAGCCTTGCGCTCTGTTTTTCATATGTACTTTTCAGAATTATAAAAACCGATTGTCACACTCAACCCGCCCTCTAGTGTGAGTCATTGTCTTTACATGAATGCTTATGGCGTAATATTTGGTACCAACAAATCATTTTTTTTTTTTTGTATACCGACAAATATTTCTCAAAATTAGTTTTAAAAGACAAGTTGAATTAAAGCAGGGAAGAAAGAACCGGGAAATAAAATATACAAGAAGAACGGACAGCGTACGTAAATAAATGAAAAAAACTGTGTAGTGTTCTCCACAACTAATCTGTATTCATATTCTGGAGGGGACTTTATTTTGTCTGGATTACTCCAGTCCAGGGTTATTGATGTGGGAGGGGGGGGGCGTAGAGACATGTGGCACATTAGGTCGTACGTCACGCTAGTTTTTTAGCAAACTTCACCATTTTGTTGACAAAAAAAAATAAATTGTTTTATATTGTTCACAAGTACGTATAGTGTAGAAAGACGGATATTTGTCCAGTTTACCAACGTGTTAAAAATATGAAAATGTAACGAACGTATAAAAACGTACAATGTGACTAAACAGTAACTTAATCAGAAAGCAATAAAATAAAACAAATAGTTAGTTAGATGGATAGACAGGCACATAAACAGAAATAGACGTAGATAGACAGGCACATAAACAGAAGTAGACGTAGATAGATAGACAGGCACATAAATAGAAATAGACGTAGATAGATAGACAGGCACATAAACAGAAATAGAAGTAGATAGATAGACAGACACATAAACAGAAATAGAAGTAGATAGATAGACAGGCATATAAACAGAAATAGATGTCTATTTCTGTTTATGTGTCTGTCTATCTATCTGCGTAGATAGATAGATAGACAGACACATAAACAGAAATAGATGTAGATAGATAGTCAGACACATAAAGAGAAATAGATGTAGATAGATAGACAAGACACATAAACAGAAATAGATGTAGATAGCTAGTCAGACAGATGGATAGACAGACAAATAAATAAATTGATTATTATTTTCTAATGTGATGATAAGTATATTAATATGTAGTATCACAGTAAACAGAGAAATAACGATTTATAACCATAACGAAGTGGGTTATTTGGGGGGGAAACATACTACATGTTTCAGATAATTGAAGAAGACGATTTTCTGTCGAAACATTTACTATGTTCCCCACAAAATAATCCACTTCCTTATGGTTATAAATCGTTGTTTCTCAGTTTACTGTGATATTAGAATAACGTGTTTCCATACACAAGAAATATGAGAACCAACCAACTTTGTTACACTTGATAACACAACTTACCACGATCTGAGGGTCGCGGGTTCGAATCCCCGTCACCGAACATGCTCGCCCTTTCAGCCGTGGGGTCACTATAATGTGGTGGTCAATCCTACTATCCGTTGGTGAAAGAGAAGAATAAGAGTTGGCGGTGGGCGATGTTGACTAGTCTATCATTGCTAATATTAGGGACGGCTAGCGCAGATGGTCCTCGTGTAGCTTTGCGAGTAACTCAAAAGAAACCAAATTCCCCAACGAATAACCAATCCTAGTTACAGAAATCCTAGTTACTCCACGTTACTCTTTGACAAACGATTACAATTTAATACTGTACTCATTACTGTGTCGACATCCAAGACAGGGGGTGGGTGTTTAGTGGTTAGTGTTTAAAATGGAAGGAAGAACAGGAAGACTCTTGTGTTTTGTAAATGGGCAGATAACTGAGATTCCGATGTAAAGAATTTCTACTTATCCTTCCCATTAACAAGGACTGGGACAATGCCTCTCTCTGGGTCTCCTTCCGTTGCCGCTTCTATGCCGTAATAAGGACCCCCATAATAGCGTTGATTTGTACCCTCGGCGCCTGGAGGCATGTTACGGCGGACGATTTACAGTGTTCGGTATTAAACGACGCCATTCCGTCAAGTGAAGGTTGGGAATGTCGTTACTGAACAGCTTGACCAATAAAAACATTAATAAATATAGGAGCGACATAGATGCTGTCATGTTAACAGAATTAACGTATACAATAAGGACATTTAGGATTTGTGGTTTTATTAGAGACGAATTTTTACGACAGCTGACATCCAGGCGAGTGAAGAAGTCTTCCATTATCTGTACCGCCAATAAGTGCATTGGCTAATGTACTCAATGCTGTTTGTTTCTTACTGTGCTCATACAGCAACTTAAAAACATCTGTACCGCCAATAGGTGCATTGGCTAATGTACTCAATGCTGTTTGTTTTTTACTGTGCTCATACAGCAACTTAAAAACGATTATTTGTTCAAGATTTTCTTTAGCAGAGATAGTGATAAAAAAACGAGTAAAATCACATTGTGACTATTAGGGAGAATAGTGAATATTAGCGATTAATATCATGTAGCGACTATTAGCGAGAATAGTGACTATTGGCGAGTAAAATCATATAGTGACTATTAGCGAGAATAAGGAATATTAGCGAGTAAAATCATATAGCGACTATTAGCGAGAATAAGGAATATTAGTGAGTAAAATCATATAGCGACTATTAGAGAGAATAAGGAATATTAGCGATTAAAATCATATAGCGACTATTAGAGAGAATAAGGAATATTAGCGAGTAAAATCATATAGCGACTATTAGCGACAATAGTGACATTCAGGAGTACACTATTTTTTGAAACCAAACAGTTGTAGAAAAGACAGTTTTTATTATAATGTGTATTGCAGAGAAAAGCTTTAAATTATCTACCTCTCCTACACTGCCGATTTGTATTGTTTTGTTTTTGTGAAACTGAAGCTACTATGTTTCTTTATAAAGCCTAAGAAGTTTGATATATGATCGGAACTTGGATTCTTATCGAAACCTTCACAATTCTTGAGAAAATGTTTTTATTTCTCATTGATAAATTATTAAATTAGATGTACTATGTTTGTAGGGACGACTAGAGCAAATAGCTGTGGAGTAGCTCTCTATGAAATTTAATAAAACAAATCAAACAAAAGCAAACTGTGGATATCTGTAAGACTTAAGAACAACAGCAGTCACAAATGGTGCTAAAGAACTAACTGGTTCTAGAAGCGATACAAAACAGTGACTCCTCAATCTGTGGATATCTGTAAAACTTAAGAACAATAGCATTGATAAATGGTACTAAAGAACCACTGGTTCTAGAAGCGATACAAAGCAGTGACTCCTCAATCTGTGGATATCTGTAACACTTAAGAACAATAGCATTGATAAATGGTACTAAAGAACCACTGGTTCTAGAAGCGATACAAAACAGTGACTCCTCAATCTGTGGATATCTGTAAGACTGAAGAAGAAATCGTGACAAATGCTGAACAGTCTTTTCTCTCCTCATATATGGGTGACTTAATTATCCCTGGTACATTATTCTGTAATGCCTACTTTGGAGCAAACACTACTCAATGTCGTACATCAGAACCTATTGTTGAGTAAAAGTTATAACAAGGGTGTCTTAATTATACCTGATACATTATTCTGTAATGCCTACTTTGGAGCAAACACTACTCAATGTCGTACATTAGAACCAATTATACCTGGTACATTATTCTGTAATGCCTACTTTGGAGCAAACACTACTCAGTGTCGTATATCAGAACCTATTATACCTGATACATTATTGTGTAATGCCTACTTTGGAGCAAACACTACTCAATGTCGTACATCAGAACCTATTGTTGAGTAAAAGTTATAACAAGGGGGAGCAAATCCAGCTCGAGCAAACAGTTATTGCACATAGTCAACATCTTGTTTTCTGTTTATCTGTCTATCTGAGGATGCAATTATATGTGTATTCATGTGTGTTATACCAGTAGTGAGTCACTACGGAAGTTTCCATAACGATGAACCCCCAGGAAGCGACAAATCCAGGAACTGATGATACAATAGCCACTGTCACTGATCTCTTGCGTCAGTGCTTACAATACAATCTGGATATGCGCAGCAGCGGTTGGCGAAAACCTCTGAGTGGTAAACTTGTGATTTCACAGTTTTCTACTTGGTTGCTTCCCGCCAATTCCAGTTTCACTTTCATCCATCCTTTGACGACTGGTGTCCTAACCAGGCACGTGCGTGTGTCACACATCGCTGCTGCTATCGGGCCGAGTCTCAAAATTTATTTCATGTTGTCGAATGACCGTCAGTCCATTCTGCTCTTCTCGAAATAACCGACCTGCCCTGACCTCCCGAAAAGCTTAAACCAACATCAGAACACAAGTGTGTGTTTTTTTTTTTTATCAATACGTCTATCTCTAGCTACTAATACTACAACTATGAATAACATTAAACATCAAATCTCAAGCACAATCACTTACATAGGACTAGGCTGATGAACGATGTTGAAAGCCCTATATTAATGCATTACAAGTTAACCTCCGACATCTTTGTGGGATTTTTGTGAAAACCACCGTTTCACCAAAAGAATATCCTAATAGAATTAGATTGGCACGTGATGGTTACGTAATCGTACCGCACAAGCAGTCTGCATGCACGCAAACCAGCCAATAAAAGTTCCTATTATTCGTTGTCGAGTACAATGTTCTGTCCAGAAGAATGATTGTGGGAGCTGTGCAACGGATGTTCCATGATGCTCTTATCGAACCGTAAACCCCCCACCCCACCCCCAGGGAAAAGCATGTGAATTCTAGCAAAAATAATTCTCCTTAGCTAAGTAAGCGTGTTCTTCTGACAACGGACGTTTACTGTCAAAGCACTAATTTTGGAAGTTGAAGTGGATATTTGACCTGTGAACCGGTGGTGTCACACGGGAGACATCCATTTAGTTCTTTCTTTCCTTGTGGAGCTCCCTCTTCTGGGAAAACTATTCAACATCTTTTATCATGCAGCGAATTAGATCTATGGTTTCGTACGTAATAAAAAGCTAAAATGAAAAATAGCAGTCATAACACGCTGATGAATTTTAGCCATAGTTGTCACGGCAACCGTATGTTAAATTAAGTCACCCCCCCCCCAATGGCAGAGTGGTAAATCTGTAGGTTTTTAACGCTAAAAATCGGGTTTCGATTCCCGTGGTGGGCAGAGCACAGATATTCTTTTGTGTAAATGATAAAAACCGGGTTTCGATACCTGTAACGGGCAGAACACAGATAGCCTTTAGTTTAAACGTTAAAAACCTGGTTTCGATACCTGTAGTGGGCAGAGCACAGATAGCCCATTGCGTAGCTTTGTGCTTAACGACAAACATACAAACAAACTAAATAGTAAATTAAAAGTCAAAGTTTAGTCATTTTATTGAATTCGTACAGAGATATGTTTTTGCTACATAAGATCAATAGAAAAATCTATATAGAAACACGGAGAGAGAGAAACACACTCAGAAACCAGATTAATCGAAATAAAAGAAGGGACAATCAAACTGCTGTTAAAACTGTTCACCTTTAATCGTTTTTTACTTCATTATTGATATATTAGAAATATGGCCGCTTTCACTACAGTAGCACGACAGATCTGTACATCCATCAATGTAGCAAGACAAACTACAGTATAACGACAGATCTGTACATCCATCAATGTAGCAAGACAAACTACAGTATAACGACAGATCTGTACATCCATCAATGTAGCAAGACAAACTACAGTATAACGACAGATCTGTACATCCATC
>NW_013674038.1:17758-19354 GCF_000517525.1 Limulus polyphemus
ACAGATCTGTACATCCATCAATGTATCAAGAAACACTACAGTATAACGACAGATCTGTACATCCATCAATGTATCAAGAAACACTACAGTATAACGACAGATCTGTACATCCATCAATGTATCAAGAAACACTACAGTATAACGACAGATCTGTACATCCATCAATGTATCAAAAAAAGCATGCATTATCAGAAGTACAAGGCCGAACCGGGAATCTTACAGCATGAATTATCAAAAGTACAAGGCCGAACCGGGAATCTTACAGCATGAATTATCAGAAGTACAAGGCCGAACCGGTAATCTTACAGCATGAATTATCAGAAGTACAAGGCCGAACCGGGAATCTTACAGCATGAATTATCAGAAGTACAAGACCGAACCGGGAATCTTACAGCATGCCTTATCAGAAGTACAAGACCGAAATGTTTTGTGTAAAGTATAATTTTTTTCTAAAATTATAGGTTTAAAAATAAATAAAGGTTTTAGAAAGTTTATTTGTTTGTTTTACTTTTAGAACTATTGAAGGTTTACATTGGAGTGTTATCTTTAATTATTTAATTAAGTACTAGACTATCCACAAACGCATACTTATAAAAAGGTCACCAGGACGCCGAATACGAATTCGTCTCAAACTAATTTCTTACGGCGATGTACGTGTTAACATTTCAGATTAGATAATAAAACAGCTTGTTTTACGTTTTTCAACACCATCTAAACTTAGAGACAGTCATTATATAGGAGAGTCGAGACATATAAATAATTATGATGATAAGTCATCCATTTTCCGACTCTATAGAGGGCGCGACTGGGCGAGACAAGTTGGAAAGCTATCTGTTAACACGTATAATGTTTCCTACATGACAAAGGGCAGTAAACGAATTCCAGACTAGCCGGTGTTTGACAAGCTAGATAAAAACCACCAGACTCCAATCTGACCTCTTCGAGTGCTTAGTCGTTTACAAGCGAATATCGTGTACCTGGTTTGTTGCTTCCAAATTCATCAGACAAACAACAATTAAGATAAAGGTATAAGGATAAAACTAATACATTTAATGATCTATATAAAATATAACAACATTTCCAAAGTCAATAAAGGTAACAATAAAGGTGGCATTGTCTTAGAAATAGAACCAATTATACGTTTAAACAAAGGGACGTAATACTTCGGTATCTCAGAAAGATTATTTTTTTTCTGGCGAATTGAGGGGGATCTCAGGGAAGGAGTTAAATACTGCTAACAGGGAAAGAACCTCCCTGAATGAAGAATGGAATGGAATCATTATGAATAATAACGCTTTATTAAATTAGCTATCTTCGTTACTGGGCTTATTTATAGTCGGGATCAGTGTAGGAAGCTTGCTTTGATCATAACATAAGGAACCTTTTAGCTATTGTTGACGATATATTTTAACTTAATAGGACGAGGTATATGTTTGTATAATGAGGTGTTGGTGTCGTCCTATTAAGTTAAAACACCAACACCAACACCTCATTATACAAACATATACCTCGTCCTATTAAGTTAAAACACCAACACCTCATTATACAAACATATACCTCGTCCTATTAAGTTAAAATATATCGTCAACAATAGCT
>NW_013674038.1:20138-25306 GCF_000517525.1 Limulus polyphemus
AGCTATTGTTGACGATATATTTTAACTTAATAGGACGAGGTATATGTTTGTATAATGAGGTGTTGGTGTTTTAACTTAATAGGACGAGGTATATGTTTGTATAATGAGGTGTTGGTGTTGGTGTTTTAACTTAATAGGACGACACCAACACCTCATTATACAAACATATACCTCGTCCTATTAAGTTAAAAGGTATATGTTTGTATAATGAGGTGTTGGTGTTTTAACTTAATAGGACGAGGTATATGTTTGTATAATGAGGTGTTGGTGTTTTAACTTAATAGGACGAGGTATATGTTTGTATAATGAGGTGTTGGTGTTTTAACTTAATAGGACGAGGTATATGTTTGTATAATGAGGTGTTGGTATTTTAACTTAATAGGACGAGGTATATGTTTGTATAATGACGTGTTGCTGTTTCTTGATTTAATAAAGGACTGGGTTAGCGCTCTGAATTTCGGAGCCGGCGAACTGTTCAAATCCGTGCGATGCCACAAAGAATTTCTCATATTTTAATTTTGGGTGCATTATAAGAGTGACTGTAAATCCCTTATCGAAGATGAGGGGAATATAGTACTGTTGACTGGCTGCCTTCCTTTGGTCAGTATATTAAAAGTTGAGACGTAGCCTTAGTAATTTTGCGATAAATAAAAAAAATACAGATACAATTATTTCACATTGAAGATAAGCAGTAAAATGTAATTTCGTTTTACAATTTGTAGAAATTCAAGTGTCGAATACGTGGATGGCTGGGAAATTATTCTAGATAAAAAAAAAGAAAGTAAAAAGACAAATCATACACTTCTAAAGTGTTGTACTAAGTGCTAAGTTTGAATACCAAGTTTGGCTTGGTTATACAAGTGCTAAGTTTGAATACCAAGTTTGGCTTGGTTGTACAAGTGCTAAGTTTGAATACCAAGTTTGGCTTGGTTATACAAGTGCTAAGTTTGAATACCAAGTTTGGCTTGGTTATACAAGTGCTATGCTTGAATACCAAGTTTGGCTTGGTTATACAAGTGCTAAGTTTGAATACCAAGTTTGGCTTGGTTATAGAAGTGCTAAGTTTGAATACCAAGTTTGGCTTGGTTATATAAAGCATATGTTATATCATTTTATGAATCATGAAAACAACTGGAATATTTTAATACAGAAGTTTACATTTCAGTGAAGTGCTTGAAAAATCTATTCTCAGTGAAACGATCTTAGAATTCTAAGCTTCCCGACAATAAAGGCACTTATATGAATTTGATTGAAGTTTCGTAATGACAAGTGTTGAGGTGTTATACGAATGTTGCTGCCCTATGTTTTATTGCTCAGCCCCTGATTTACCGACTAAATCTATTCTCAGTAAAACGATCTTAGAAGTCTAAGCTTTCCGACAATAAAGGCACTTATATGAATTTGATTGGAGTTTCGTAATGACAAGTGTTGAGGGGTTATACGAATGTTGTTGCCCTATGTTTTATTGCTCAGCCCCTGATTTACCGACTAAAAGAACAGGGTGCACGAATTAAGGATTTAATGTTAATTTTTTCATACCTGCTCCACAAACGATTTTTTTTCTTGTTGTTGTTGTTGTTGTCGTCAGTCCGGCACCAGCAACCACTGGAAAAGAAAGCTTCTAGTGGATTGCTTAGAGTTAGCAATCAGCACGTGCTATGGTGGTTTTTGTGGAAAAATGAAAACGAGTAAATAAGTCAAACATATGAAGAGTAACAAAAAAAACAAACTGAAAACGTAGATCTCCACACTTCACGTGTGAGGCAGCTAACTCAGAAGGGTGTAACAAAGAACAACCAAAGTGCCTGAATGTATCATCGTCTTATTCAGAAAGCACCCATAGACAATTCTCTCTCTTTACATGCTAATACTTCGAAAGTCCTGAAAGCCACGTGGTATGGCTTCCGGTCCATTCGGCCACACATCGCTACTAATGTCCGCCTCTCGCTCTCGAATATTTCTTCTATTCGCAAATAGATTGCTATTCCCGAAATGTGTTATTACCAAAGTAGCCTTGTTTGCAATGATCCATCAAAGAAAGGGTTCGTGTTTCCGACAGAAGGGCAAGAGGTGAACTGTTAGGGATAATGACTCCACACGACTCCCATTTCCCCTTCGTTGCTCATTCCATTAGATCTATATATACAGCTCTTTTTGCTTCTACAAACCAGAGTTTACTTTGACGTCGGAAACTATAGAACCGTTAGCTTTAGCCTATCAAATTCAAATCAGCAAATTAAATAAAAAAAAATTAGCTTTGTTTGTTTGTAATTAAGCACAAAGCTACACAATGGGCTATCTGTGCTCTGCCCACCACGGGTATCAAAACCAGGTTTCTAGCGTTATAAGTCCGCAGATATCCCGCTGTGCCACTGGGGGGCATAAAAATAGCAATAATTATTTGTCATGCTGTGTTAATAGTTACATTTTGACAGATTATAGTACAAGACGATTTTTAACAGCCCATTATGTGTTTATTATTTAAATGTTAAGTTTTCGTATTTCATGGTTATGTTGGTTAACCGTAGTTAAAATACTGCTCAGTGGTAAGTTTGAAAGCTTATAACGCTAAAAACGGGGTTTCGATACCCATGGTGGGCACAATAGAGGTAGCTCATTGTGTGGCACTGCGCTTAACTACAAACAAAATTTGTTTCAATTTTCTTCTAAATGTGATGACTTTCACATCTTTAACACTTTCACAGGAATTTTGGTAGATGGTCCTTCCATTACACTCTATTTCTGACAGCCTGGAGCGTCGACATGAAAGAATGAATTGTATCTTATATACATTTGACTCATTAAGCGAAATTTAAAGTGTAGTTTATAGAAGTGTTGTTGTTTAACATTTTAAGTAGAGAAGTAAGACAAATTGTCTTATCTAGCAATCCTTCAGAATAACTTCCTGGACGTTCTTTTTACAGGCTTTTGGCACCAATATCGGAGCCCAGGATGGGTTTATGTTCACACTTTATAAGAAGAATATTACAGGTCGCTTGCTTAATTACTGCTTCGTCCATCTCAGGCTTTTTTCGATACGCTCATCACCAACTTTTCACGCTGAAAACTACAATGCTGATGAAGATAACTGAAGACCTTTTTACGACACTCTACCATTGACAACAGACGCCCCACTAAAAATAAAAATGAGGGGGTGGAAGAATTGTCATTAACGGCTACCCCTTGGATGATTGTTGGCCGTCATTTGTCAAGAAAATTAAATAATTATTGTTACTGGGACAGTTTTTAACAAACATGGTCTTCCGATTGAGCAGATCGACTAACTCCACACAACAGACACAGGCTTTGTTGTGGTAGGAAAGTTTGAGTTAATAATGCAACTATAGAATATCGTTCCACAACCCAGTGGTACAACCTTCTTCTACGTAATGGATCTGTTTTACTCGTTAAAACACTGGGAGGGTCGAGAGAAAGAGAGAGGAATTCATTCAAAGTTTGTGTTAGGCATTTAGTGTCTAAATCTGGTTGCTAGGTCACAAACTTGAAGATGTGTACATCACCTTTTCTTCACAGTATTTTTCTATCGTTCCTAGTTTGATGGTAATGGGTGTTAACAAAAGTTTAACAGACAATCAGATTACGTGTTTCCAGAAACATAACCTTGTACTTAAACGAAACAAGGAACTGAAAACGAAACAAAAACGAACATATTAAGCTTCACAGAGTGATTAATATAAGATAAAACTTACGCATTTTAAACATCCGAAAATAAATTGTTTATTCTACAATCTTATTCTTCGCTTAATGATGTATTTTTACCCCCACGAGTGGAGTATTTGAAGCTATAGAACAATATGCAAATGTAACTTGAAAAATGCTTGACGAGAACTGGTTGTTTGAATATCACAAACCTAATATTAAACTCCTAAAAAAAACGAACCGTGTTTAAGATTGAATGACGAGGACAGCTTGAGAGTAGTATCTCTTCCGTTTGTACGTCGTTTCACTTCCTTCTTTGGCTGTAATAACAGTTATTCCATAAGTGTGCTTCCGTTTTGTACAGCAATGAAGTATCTTGTGGGCGTGGCATGGTCGGTCTAGGTAGCCATTTCAAGAGACTAACAGTTTAGCAGCCGCTGCTTAAATTTAAACCGTGTAGCTCTCCAGACAGACGCAATAAATGTCCAAATAAACTTTTCCTAATAAGAGGGTTATTAGAACTCTTTCTTTGATCGTTCGTTTTGTCAAGACCCTCTTACCGTATAATCCTTACTACAAGTTAGATAAACGTTACTAGTTATTGTAACAGAGATAATCCTTACTACAAGTTACATAAACGTTACTAGTTATTGTATCAGAGATAATCCTTACTACAAGTTACATAAACGTTACTAATTATTGTAACAGAGATAATCCTTACTACAAGTTACATAAACGTTACTAATTATTGTAACAGAGATAATCCTAAGTACAAGTTAGATAAACGTTACTAATTATTGTAACAGAGATAATCCTTACTACAAGTTAGATAAACGTTACTAGTTATTGTAACAGTTACAGTTACAAGTTACATAAACGTTACTAATTATTGTAACAGGGATAATCATTAGTACAAGTTACATAAACGTTACTAATTATTGTAACAGAGATAATCCTTACTACAAGTTACATAAACGTTACTAGTTATTGTAACAGTTACAGTTACAAGTTACATAAACGTTACTAATTATTGTAACAGGGATAATCATTAGTACAAGTTACATAAACGTTACTAGTTATTGTAACAGTGATAATCCTTACTACAAGTTACAGACTTGTTGTTATTTACACGGGAAATATTCCACATAATCAACTACTGATAGATCAGACTTGAGTTATTTACACGGGAAATATTCCACATCATCAACTACTGATAGATCAGACTTGTTGTTATTTACACGGGAAATATTCCACATCATCAACTACTGATAGATCAGACTTGTTGTTATTTACACGGGAAATATTCCACATCATCAACTACTGATAGAACAGACTTGAGTTATTTACACGGGAAATATTCCACATCATCAACTACTGATAGAACAGGCTTGAGTGCAATCCTGAGCTGAGCATCATAATGATGAAATGTGATCTAGTATATCATAATAACACAACAATACACGACTGTTCTTTGTGATTTTATCAGAAACATGTCTAAACATGCTTTG
>NW_013674038.1:26197-31836 GCF_000517525.1 Limulus polyphemus
AACAGACTTGAGTTATTTACACGGGAAATATTCCATATCATCAACTACTGATAGAACAGACTTGAGTTATTTACACGGGAAATATTCCACATCATCAACTGCTGATAGATCAGACTTGTTGTTATTTACACGAGAAATATTCCACATCATCAACTACTGATAGATCAGACTTGTTGTTATTTACACGGGAAATATTCCACATCATCAACTACTGATAGATCAGGCTTGAGTTATTTACACGGGAAATATTCCACATAATCAACTACTGATAGAACAGACTTGTTGTTATTTACACGGGAAATATTCCACATCATCAACTACTGATAGAACAGACTTGAGTGCAATCCTGAGCTGAGCATCATAATGATGAAATGTGATCTAGTATATCATAATAACACAACAATACACGACTGTTCTTTGTGATCTTAACAGAAACATGTCTAAACACGCTTTGATATCTAACTAACTCGTCATAATATGATATGAACAAGCTTATACGATATCAAATGAAACACCTGTAAAATGATATCAACAAACTGATATGATATCCAATGAAACACTTACATATTGATATGCCTTGTTTGGTATTTTGTTTTGTAATATATTTTTGTTGTTTGGTTTTTAGAAGCATTTCGTGGATGGAATATTTAGTGATATCGCGCGTAGCGTTATTAACGATAACATGAAATTTCACTTAATAAACTTACTTAGTTTTGTTTCTTCAAGATTTTTAAGATTCTAGAATTTAGCATTATTTTCAATACGCTGTGTTCTTAAAGTCTGAATGGACGCTGCTCAAAGACAGCAGTATGAACGATGTTCGCTAACAGTGTACTACAAACTAATAAAAAGTCGTAACAAGCGTATGGATATCAACGATGTTCGCTAACAGTGTGCTACAAACTAATAAAAAGTCGTAACAAGCGCATTGATATCAACGATGTTCGCTAACAGTGTGCTACAAACTAATAAAAAGTCGTAACAAGCGCATTGAAATGAACGATGTTCGCTAACAGTGTGCTACAAACTAATAAAAAGTCGTAACAAGCGCATCGATATGAACGATGTTCGCTAACAGTGTTCTTAAAAAATCGTTACATTGAAGTTTCTTTTTTTTTTAATGAAACAACGTGTCCTTACAGACGGACGATCCAGTGGGAAAATCGACACTGTTCTTACTCACAAAAGTTATTTCTATTTCAAGAATGTTTTGTTTGTCGTTAATAACCACCCAGCTTTTGCTGTTTGTGTCCTTAACTGTAACTTAACACAGACAAATTGATCGTACACAAGTAATGGTGAATGTGAGCGTTCCAGAAATTTTTCCCGACATCCAATCAAAGCTTCTTCTGTTCGTAATGCTGAATGGAAGAGTTTAGAAAAGCATTCTGTCGGTGACATTTACTACCATCTGGGCTGAGCTGTGGCCTAACAAGGCCGCTGCAAAATTAAATCCGCGCACTGAACCAGAGAGCAGATGTGGTGGCCATTCTGTGCGACAAGGGTTTCATGCACCGCCTATTCCTCTGCTAATTGTGATGGTGGTCCCCCCTCCCCTTATCTGTGCGTGTCCAACTTAGAATAAAATGGCCCTGATCATCTACTGTCCGACCGTCAACCAAACCAGTGACGTAAGCAACACGCTCTACTGAGCTCCTTGAGAACTATTTGATGTCCTGAAACTTAAGGGTAATATATATATATATATATATATATATATGCAGAGTTTAAAATAGTTTCTGTCTTTTCTGGAATAAACATGCATTTTTCTTCCTACCTTAACCCACTTCCCCGCAACAAAAATACCAAAAAAACAACAACATGTTTTTAGATACTTTTTTGTCTGCTTTCAGCCTCTTGTAACAAAAGTTTCTGTGGCGCAGTTTTTATTTTGTACGTTTTCTTTTCCACATTTGTTTTATAACATTCCAATATTTGGCGATCATCGTTTACAAAATTTGTAACCCTAAAACATCACGGACCTTCTATAAAACCAAACATTTCTTAACAATAACAATTTCCGTTAGCACATTGCTCTTACAAATAAATCAGATTTAAAATATAAAAAAAAGGTGTAGATACCACAAAAAAAGATTCATAATAAAACTGAACCGAGATTCGTTCATATAATTTATATTGATACCTCCGTCAATAACAACGGAGTCTAAAACGTTGTTGGTACTGGATGTTGAAAATGGTAATTCTGTGTATTATAATTGTTATAAATACTCTATCGTATGAAAGTAATTTACAGATAAATACAGATAAATAGTAATTCTATTTCACGATTTCTTATGGATATTTCGTATGTTATTTAAGTAAATTGTTATCAAAGCTGAATTTACTATAGAATTTTTAATTGTTATTTTTCTTGTCTTACTAGTAACATTAAAAATGTAATTATTGAATAAATTAAATATTTCAGTTATTTTCACTGTTGAATACATTTGTTATGTATCTAAATTATTTTAACTTTAAGCAATTTGACTAGCTACCTTTCCACTACTCTATCACCTCTGTGTTAGAGTCAATCTTTGAGTCTATCTTTTGACTAGCTAACTTTCCTCTAGTCTATCACCTCTGAGTTAGAGTCAATCTTTGAGTCTATCTTTTGACTAGCTACCTTTCCACTACTCTATCACCTCTGAGTTAGAGTCAATCTTTGAGTCTATCTTTTGACTAGCTACCTTTCCACTACTCTATCACCTCTGTGTTAGAGTCAATCTTTGAGTCTATCTCTTGACTAGCTATCTTTCCTCCACTCTATCACCTCTGTGTTAGAGTCTATCTTTGTTGCTTAATAAATATACGAATCCTTCATTTCTGGAGTTGCCAGGTAACGTCGAAGTAGATCAACAAATTGTTTTTGTTGTTTCCTCAATTGAACAATCTTACTTCTAGTTAAAGTATCCATTTATAACTTATATGTTTCACAAAAACAAAAACGTTTGTTGTGCAAGACAGACCTATTTAAACAAGAAATTCAAAGAAATGATTTTTGTCCACTTATCCTATCAATTCGAAAATACCGTTGTGCATGTTTTTCCTTATATGATCTTTCTATGGTGGTTTCTTGTTTTTTAGAAACAAAACTGACTTACTTCAAGCTAGTATCGAATGTGTTTTGTGTTAATTTTACGTTATTTTCATAGTTTGGAAGGCTGTTTTATGTTAATTGTCTATGGTGTTTTCACCGGGGGGGATGGGGTATGTTGTTTGTACTTAAGAATAAAGCTACACAATGGGCTCTCTATTCTCTGTCCACCACGGGTATCCAAACCCAGTTTCTAGCGTTGTAAGTCCGCAGACATATAACTTTGTCACTGGGTGGGGGGGTACCAGAGGATAAGAATGATCTCGGTCAATTGCCCATACTATGGAAAAACTGGCTTGTATTAGTTTTATGATTATCAAAAGTCGCTAGAATTAATTATTTTTCCATATTCAAAATAAAAATAACTTTGTTATCGAAGTGTCTTCTCTTTATTCTAAACAGCCAAGAAGAATATTTATTACAGTGCCTAAATATTACGCAGTATTGATCTCTGTTAAAAACAAGATAAGTTGTGTACAAGTACAAGGGATGACCTAGCAGGAGAACCTGTATTGTCAGTAGGCTGTGCGGACGGCTGAGCTTAAGCTCCGTACATCAGATGACATTTCAGAGACAAAAGCAAACGTCCCTCTGACGAACTTTACAAACACGCAGTCGGCTAACCAGACATCTGGTTCGAGGCTTCAGAACAAAAGTTGCCATGAGCTCGAAGAATCCAAAAAGGGGAAGATGAACCCGAGCAGATAATGAGCTGAGAATCTTTAGAGATGGGGGAAGTAGCATCTGTCCGTCGTTAGTCCAAACAAAAGTGTCTCTAGATCTTTGTCATCGAACGTGTCTTGTCCGTCACCCTAGTTGTGGAGGATCAGCAAGCAGGTGTAAGCTTCACACTCGACATCCAGAGGTCTCTGTTAGAGAGTGCTATGCGATAGAAACCTTTTCACGTTTAATAATTGCAAACAGCAGCTAAAGCTTAGATCTCCTGTTTTCTGTTTGTACTCAGCAAAGGCAAAAAAAAAAAATCAGGCTTTCGACGCCTCAATGGAATACACCTACCTCGCCATGGTCACTTTCAAATCCTTATTCGTGGCCAGGTATTTAATAGGAACAGAGAAGAAAGACGATAAGGATGGTGCTTAAGCCAATTAAGAGGTACTGTCCTCACAATATATACGAAAACAGCTTTCTCTGAAGAAGTAAGTACCAGTGTAGACGAACACGGTCAAATCCCTGGTCTAAAGCGCCTGGAGTGGTTTGGGCAATCGCACGTGATTGCCCTCTTATCCTCCGAGAGGTCGGCTTTTATCATTGTAGGCTGTGATCGTGCTCACTGACTGTTTTTTATGGCCGCCCTGAGACATTGGGATCGACTTTAAAGATCAAGCAAGTAACGACAAGCTTTCTGTATCCACATTTTCAGCAGCGGTGCCACTCATCATCAAAAGCTTTCTGTATCCACATTTTCAGCAGCGGTGCCACTCGTCGTCAAAAGACGGCAATACTTATTTACTACCTGTCTTTGTCACTAGAGGCATGACCTCTACGAAACGTAGAGGGGAGGGACAACGTTTCATGTCCGACACGGTGTATCAGTTTGTTCATTTATACGATCTTATAGAAAACATAAACACAGGAAAATTCTTTAAGTGCTGGCCAATCTAGCTGACCCTCAGGGACCACTCGTGGTAGATCGGTTGATAAGTGTAGTCACATGTACACTGTCGCAAAGACTTGTTGCATTTGATGTTAACAAATACGTAGTAAAGGCCATTATGATAAAAAAAGTCTACCACACAATGTACTCCAGATCTGTTTCGTCGAAACTCTGGGTCCTATCTAACTCCCAATCTACCTTTTGTTCATACCATTTGTTAATAAAATCTAAGAAAGTTGTCTTAAACTTAATAAAACCTCATGACAACGACTTTAAATATGCAGCTTTATCTAAAGAACAATGATACAAAGCTAATTTCTCATACCTGAATATCTTTTGTATATAATACTTTGTTTGTTGGATTACAATTAGCGTGTTGTTCTGGGTCAGTCAACATTAGGTCGATTCTGTATATGGTTCTAAAAAACGCATGAGTGAAAGCATAGTTATTATATGTCAACCATACTACATCTTCTATATGCAGTGCCGACGAGGTCTTTCGCACAATACCAAGTTTCGTCGGGTCGTCTGGTTTACGACAGACATAGTAGTGGTATATATAATTAATATTCATGAACAACAACTGTCAGGATGTGAACCAGATCAAGGAATTTAATCGTAATTATTATCAATTTATATTTAAGTTATTTATAGCTTGGATTTTGTTGGAAATAATTAATAATACAACATTGTTTAATAATAGTTTCGTTTTGAGTTTACTCACCGATTAATTACATTATATTACAATAACAGTTTCTACAGTTTGTATTTAGAACAGGTACGACGTTTCGGTCAGCGGTGCGATCATTCTCAAGTACATAGTTATGGTACATAATAGTCAAGATATTTTGGTAACATTTTTTTTTGTTTTACTATATGAAGTGATATTATATAAATGGTGATTTGTTGATATACGTGTTGATATATGAT